>NC_037675.1:83469432-83585716 GCF_003255815.1 Theropithecus gelada | reverse complement strand
TGCCACATTTTCTTAATCCAATCTGTCACTGATGGACATTTGGGTTGATTCCAAGTCTTTGCTATTGTGAATAGTGCTGCAATAAACATACGTGTGCATGTGTCTTTATAGCAGCATAATTTATAATCCTTTGGGTATATCCCCAGTAATGGGTCCAGCCACTTTGGATAGCAATTTGCAATATCTATTTCTGTTGAAAATGGCATTTTATACATCTCAGTAATTCTATATCCAAGAAATACTCATGTAAAAACCCAAAGAAGCATGTACAGGAGTTTATTGCGACATGTTTGTAATATCAGACCTTGGAAGACAAAAGAGGAGATAAATATATTAGGGTACATTCAAAAATATTACTCATAGTTAAAATGAGGAAGTGAAAAGTCACATCACAGCAAATACAAAAAAAAAAAAAAAATCTGTAATTAATCTATCCAGGTAAGTGGAGTTCATCTACTCTGTATTTGTTTTATTTTGTTGCTATAACAAATTATCACAAACCTAATGGACTTAAAACAGATCTTACAGATCTGAAAGTCAGAAATCTGAAAAGGGTCTCACTGTGCTAAAATAAGGTGTTGGAAGAACTGCATTCCTTCTGGAGGCCCTAGGAGACAATTTGTTTACCCTGCCTTTTCCAGCTTCTAGGGTGCACACATTCCTCAGCTCACAGCTCCTTCTTCCTTCTTTGAAACCAGCACTGGCTGGTAAAATCCTTCTCACATCACGTTGCTCTCACACTAACTCTTCCTCCTCCCTCTTGTTTAAAGGACCTATGTGGTTCCACGGCTCTCACTTAGATAATCCACGGCTCTCACTTAGATTATAACTCTTTTAAGGTCAGCTGATTAACCACCTTAGTTTCACCTGAAACCTTAATTTCCTTTTGCCATGTAATAGAGTGTATTTGCAGGTTCTGGAGTATAGGATGTTGACATCTTTTGGGGGGCTGTAATTCTGCCTGCCACATACCTCTGTTAAGTGATGCTCTGTTATACTCTGTTTTACCATCATGAAAAAATATCAGCTCAGAATAATGGTAGGTAACAGTGAAATGCTCATTTATGTAGGTATTACACAAAATAACTCTGGAAATCAGAAAGCACAGAATCAAAAGCAATCTCAACCAGCACCATCTATTAGTTATTTGTAATTCAAGGTTTACTACTTTTGAATTTGAGGTTCATAGCATTTAACTAGGTTCAGTGAAGATTTGAAACAATCTTTTTTTTTTTTTTGAATCCACAATCTATTTGGAGATGTAGCCAGCCAAAATCAAAATAATATTCATAGAACAATATGTAATTCACATTGATCATTGTAGATGAGACTTACTAAAATACCACGCAAGTCCTTTTTTTCCTGAGTTTTCATGCAATTGATGTCCAATTGCCAAAATCAAGTGGGTGAATAAATCAGTGGTTGCTGTTGATTTCCCAGGCTCCTGCTAACCTGAGATGATTTGGAGAGTTGCTGTTCTATCAAACTGATCATGAATAAATGACTGGACACTCAATTCCCTTTAGAATGTCTGTTAAAATATTGATTTGACCTCCGAGTGCACTGGGGGGTTTAGTAATGTATGTAAAACTGTCATTAAAATTGCATATCATGCACAAGTTGCAATGAAGCTAACTATATCTTGCTGGCCAATTTTTTCCCCTGGAGTTGTGAGAGAAAGGAAAGAGACAGCAGTCAGTTATCAATAAGATGAGGCAGAACAAGGAAATTTGAATGTTGATTAGAGAAATAGGCAAGTCTCTGAATTCTACTGAGAATTAGCCTCCACCACATGACCCCCTGCTGAACTACTGTATGGTATTTTCTAAAATATTATAGAAAATAACCCTCTTAAAAATGTAAGACCATTGAATGCTGTTCTATTTTTGCACAGGAAATTAGGGTGTAGAGAGTGCAATACAAATGTCTTCAGAATTTCACAAGAAACACTCTGTGGAAATCCTTTTAAATTTATTTGGTGGTTTACCTCCCACCCTGAGGGGTTGAAAATCTCAAGCACAGGAAGCAGTTCCTGATTCACTGGTTGATCCACAGCCTTTGTTTCAGTGACAGCTCATTTGACCCATTTCATCTCTCTAAATTGCTTTCTAATTTCCTGAGGACAGCAGCGTTGTTGTATTGTGTTTAGAGCATTATGTGTTTCAAAATGCTGAACACTCTCATTTTATTTTATATTTCATCTCAGTTGGAAAGGCAGTTTTCCCATAGAGGGGCAGAGTGTAGGTTCGGAGAGTCAAAGGACTCAAGTTCCTGCTCTGCTGTTTACCAGCTGTATGAGCTCAGGGAATTAACTGTTCTGGGCCTGAGCTTCCAGAATCTATTTAAGTAAGGGATTGAACTATATTTTCAAAGGATGTTTTCTGTTCTAATGTGCTATACCCTTTCAAGTTATCATTATGGTTGTTTAGCACAAGTAAAACTACTATTGCCATTATTTATACAACAAAAGGTAGCTTTGTTAGTTACAGGAGCATTGTCCAACCATACCTAATCATTTTGAACAAAAAAAAAAACAGATTTAGCCATTAAACAGCAAATAGAAGTGATGTCAGCAAAGTGACCGAATAAGAGGTTCCTAGCTCATAGAAACAATGTGGCATCCATCTACAGACAACAACTTTGTGGGAGTTTGGGGACCCATAGGGGGTTGCAAAACCCTGGTGGAGCCTAAGACTGAGGAGGGCTGCTTTGAGAAGGCATGCACATGCCCCAGTGGTATTAATAACTTAGCCAACTATGGTCTGCACTGTGCATTGGAAGCAGCCACATGCCCCTGTGGACTTAGCTGCAACCCTGCTTGGCCATGGTCCTGATACCAGCCCCATCTGCCAAGTGGCCCAGAAGGATTTATACCCATCCATGCCCACAGTAAATGAGCTAGTAAACTTGGGCTCAACCAGGATCCTGAAATAGCTCTATGACCCAGTGCCGACCTTGTTCTACTGTAGTCCAGGGGCATTAGTCCCCACCCAGAGACTCAAAAAGAGATATGCCCATTTGAGACTGTGTGGCAGACCCACCAAAACCAGTTCCCACTGTGGACTCTGAAGCAGCCCTATGATCCAGCTCCAGCTCCATGCTACCACAAGTAGGGAGGAGGAAGTCCTCTCCACCTCGAGACCCAGTGGGAAATCCACCCATTCAGGCTCCCAGTTAAAAGATGACCAAATTTGGTCTTGGCTGTGGAGACTGAAATAGGCCTGTGACTCAGTTCTAGCTCCCTCTGCCATGGTCTGGGGGCAGTCTGATCTGCCCAGGTTGCTTACAGGACATCCCACTCAGTAACAAAAACACTAACCTCAGGCTGAACTGTAGCCCCTAAAGTAGCCCAATGACATAGCTTCTGTCTTCCTCTGCAGTCCAGAGGCAGTTCAGAAATTTGCTCACTGATCAGGAGCCATCATACCCATTGATGTCTTTGGTAATAGGCCCTCCACCCATGTGAAAACTTGATTAGAGACTCAGAAATAACCCCGTGACCCAGCTTCAGCCCACTCAACTGCTATCCCAAAGGTGGTTTTATATCTTTCCAGGGACCCAGTAGAAAGAAGGTTTTTATTTGCCAAATCAAGCTGTAAAAACTGGAATAGATACCTGCTTCTTCAAATGCACAGACGCCAAAGCAAAGCTACAGGGATCATGAAGAATTAGTCAACTATGACACCACCAAATGAAACTAACCAAGCTCCAGTAACCAATCCTAAAGAAATAGAAATTCAGGGCCGGGCCCAGTGGCTCATGCCTGTAATCCCAGCACTTTGGGAGGCGGAGGCAGGTGAATCACGAGGTCAGGTGTTCAAGACCAACCTGTCCAAGATGGTGAAACTCCATCTCTACTAAAAATACAACAAAATTAGCTGGGCATGGTGGCAGGCACCTGTAATCCCAGCTACTCAGGAGGCAGAGGCAGGAGAATTGCTTGAACCCAGCAGCAGAGGTTGCAGTGAGCCAAGACTGTGCCACTGCACCACAGCTTAGGCGACACAGTGAGACTCTGTCTCAAAAAAAGAAAAAGAAGAAACAGAAATTCAAAACTACTTGGCAAAGAATTCAAAATAATCATCTTAAAGAAGCTCAGTAACCTAAAGGAAAACACAGATAGACAACTAAATAAAACTAGGAAAAAAAATACATGAACAAAACCAGAAGATTATTAAATATAATAAATGGCAGCCATAAAAAATAAGCAAACAAACTTTACAGCTGAAGAATAAAATAATGGAACTGAAAAAATCAATACAGAACTTCAACAGCAGACTCAATTGTGCAGAAGAAATAATCAGTGAACGTGAAGACACAGGAATAAAATTAGCCAGTTAGAGGGAAAAAAATAATAACAAAGATTGAAGAAAGCATATGGGACTTATGAGATACCTGTCAAGTGAACCAATATATGAATTCTAGGGATACCAGAAGGTGAGAGAAATAGAAAGAAATAGAGATCTTATGTTTAAAAACAATGCCTGAAAATATCCCAAATCTATAGAGGCAAATGTACGTCTTTATTCATGAAGCCCAAAAGTCCCCAAATATATTAAACCTAAAGAGGTACACTGAGATGGATTATAGTCAAAAGTCAAAGAAGGCCGGGCACAGTGGCTTCTGCCTGTAATTCCAGTACTTTGGGAGGCTGAGGCAAGCAGATCACCTGAGGTCAGGAGTTCGAGACCAGCCTGGCCAATATGACAAACCCCGTCTCTACTAACTATGCAAAATATATACTAAACACACGTCTCTACTAAAAACACAAAAAATAACCAGGCATGATGGCATGTGCCTGTAGTCCCAGCTATTTGGGAGGCTGAGGCAGGAGAATTGCTTGAATCCTGGAGGCAGAGTTTGCAGTGAGCCAAAACCAAGATCACAACACTGCACTCAAGCCTGGGCTACAGAGGAAGACCATCTCAAAACAAAACAAAACAAAAAAACTATCAAAGACAAAGAGAAAATTGTGAAATCAGCAAGAGAAAAGCAACTTGTCACACACAAGCGAGCACCACAATAAACACTATCAGCAGATTTCTAAGCAGAAACATTACAGGCCTGTAGAGAGTGGATAATATATCTAAAGTACTGAAAACAAAGCAAAAACTACCAATCTAGAATACCCAGCAAAATTGTCCTTTAAGAATGAAGGAGAGATACAGACTTTCTCAGACAAACAAAAACTGAGGAAAATTGTTACCACTAGGACATGCCATACAGTATATGATAAAAGGAGTTCTTCAAGTTGAAATGAAAAGGTGCTAAACAACAACATAAAACATATAAATGTGTAAGTTTAACTGTTAAAGGTAAACACAAACACAGAATACTATAATCCTGTAATAGTGACATATAAACCACTTTTAACACTGATACATAAAGTCTGAGATAAAAGTAGTAAAAATAACTGTAACCCCAGATATTTGTTAATGGAAAAACAATTTAAAAGACATAAAACCTGACACCAATTACATAAAGTATGAGGGAGAGGGAAGTGTAGAGTACATACAAAGTATAGAGTACATGCAATTGACGTTAAGTTGTTATCAGCATTAAAGTAGACTGCTTATAATTCTCAAATATGTGAATCCAGGGTAACCACAATGAAAATTTGTATAGTAGAGACACAAAAGACAAGAGAAAAGAATTAAAGCACACCACCACAAAAAATATAATCAAACCACAAACAGACAACAAAAGTAGAAAAGGACAAAGTAAATATAAAACAGACAACAAACAACTAACAAAGTCGAAAGATTAAGTTCATTCCTATTAATAATTAGTTTACATGTAATTTAAATAAACTCCCAGTCAAAAGACAGAGTGGCTGAATAGATACAAAAGCAAAATCAAACCATAGGCTGTCCACAAGAGACTCACTGTAGATTTCAGAACATGCATAGGCTGAAATTCAGTGAAAGGATAAAGAAAGATATTCCACACAAATATTTTTGTTTATTTCTTCTAAAAAAAAATAACAAGATACATGTGCAGAACATGCAGGTTTGTTACATAGGTATACGTGTGCCATGGTGGTTTGGGGCACCTACTGACCCATCCTTCAAGTTCCCTCCCCTCACCGTCCACCCACCAACAGGCCCTGGTGTGTGTTGTTCCCCTCTCTGTGTCCATGTGTTCTCATTATTCGACTCCTACTTGTAAGTGAGAACATGTGGTGTTTGGTTTTCTGTTCCTGTGTTAGTTTGCTGAGGATGACGGCTTCCAGCTTTATCCATGTCCCCGCAAAGGACATGATCTCATTACTTTTTATGGCTGCATGGTATCCCATGGTGTATATGTACCACATTTTCTTTATCCACTCTATCATTGATGGGCATTTGGGTTGGTTCCATGTCTCTGTTATCAAAAATAGTGGTGCAATA
The DNA here is from genome assembly GCF_003255815.1 of Theropithecus gelada. Taxonomy (NCBI): domain Eukaryota; kingdom Metazoa; phylum Chordata; class Mammalia; order Primates; family Cercopithecidae; genus Theropithecus; species Theropithecus gelada. The sequence continues at coordinate 83,579,327 of NC_037675.1, read as the reverse complement.
AACATACACGTACATATGTCTTTGTAGTAGAATGATTTATATTCCTTTAGGTATATATCCAGTAATGGGACTGCTGGGTCAAATGGTATTTCTGGTTCTAGATCCTTGAGGAATCGCCATACTGTCTTCCACAATGGTTGAACTCATTTACATTCTCACCAACAGTGTAAAAGCATTCCTATTTCTCCACAGCCTCACCAGCATCTATTGTTTCCTGACTTTTTAATAATCACTGTTCTAACTGGTGTGAGATGGTATCTCATTGCGGTTTTGGTTTGAATTTCTCTGATCAGTGATGTTGAGCTTTTTTTCATATGTTTGTTGGCCGCATAAAGGTCTTCTTTTAAGGAGGGTTTGTTCATATCTTTTGCCCACTTTTTGATGTGGTTGTTTGTTTTTTTCTTGTAAATGTGTTTAAGTTCCTTGTAAATTCTGGATATTAGACGTTTGTCAGATGGGCAGATTGAAAAAACGTTCTCCCATTCTGTAGGTTACCTGTTCACTCTGATGATAGTTTCTTTTGCGGTGCAGAAGCTCTTTAGTTTAATTAGATATGATTTGTCAATTTTTGCTTTTGTTGTAATTGCTTTTGGTGTTTTTGTCATGTAGTCTTTGCCCACATTCCACACAAATATTAACAGTAACCAAAAGAGAACAGCAGTTGCTGTATTTATATGTGACCAAGTAGACTCTATGTCAAAAATTGTCACAAGAGACAAAGACAGTAATTATATAATGATATAAAGTTGATTTAACAAGAAGATATAACAATTATGAATATACATGTACCCAATATCAAAGCATCTAAATTATAAAGCAAACATTAACAAATATGAAGGGATAAATACATTGCAATACAATAAGAGTAGAAGAATTCAATACTCTATTCTCGATAATGAATACATCACCCAGACAGAAAATCAACAAGTAAATGGCAGAAATAACACTATAGACCAAATGAACGTACATTCATACAGCATTCTCCACCCAACAGCAGAGGAATATACACTCTTCTTAAGAGCACATAGATCATTTTCCAGGATAGATCATATGTTAGGTCACAAAGCAAGTATTAACAAATTTAAGATCAAAATCATTCCAAGTATCTTTTCTGAACAAATTGGAATGAAACTACCAATCAATAACGTAAAAAAATGGAAAAGTTCTCAAAGTTGTGGAAACTAACAACACTCATGAACAACCATTGGGTCAAATAGATAATCAAAGGGAATTGTAAAAATATCTTGAGATAAATGAAAATGAAAACACAATATACCAAAACCTATGGGAGACAGCAAAATCAATACTAAGAGGAAAATTTATAGCAGAAGATGACTACATTAAAAAAGAAGAAAGGTTTCAAATTAACAACCTAACTTGACATTTCAAGAAATTAGAAAAAGAAGGCCAAACTAAGCCCTATGTTAACTGAAGGAAAAAAAAATGAATATTATAAATAAATTAAATAAAGAATAGAGAATAAAAGAAAAAATCAACAAATCTGAGAACTGAATTTTGAAAAAAATAAACAAAACTGGCAAATCCTTAGCTAGTCTAACTAAAAAAAAAAGAAAAAAAAGACCCAAATAAATAAAATTATAAATGAAAGAGAAGATGTTACAATGGCTACCTGAGAACTTAAAAAATAATAAGGGACTATTATAAATAATTAGATAATAAATTAGACAATCTAAGAAATAAATTTCTAAAGATATATAATCTACCAAAGCTGAATCAAGAAGAAATAAAAAACTTGAACAGAATAATAAAAAATAAAGAGATTAAATAGTAATCAAAAACTTCCCAATAAGGAAGTCCAAGATAAAATGTCTTCCTGGGTGAATTCTACCAAATATTTGAAGGAATAATTAATACCAATTCTTCTTAAATCTTCCAAAAATAGAAATGGAGTAGGTCCAAACTCATTTTATGAACCAGAATCACCCTGATATCAAAGCTAGACAAAGACACCACACTAAAAGAAAACTATAGGCCAATGTGCCTGACGAAATTAGGTGCAAAAATTCTCAAAATACTATTCAACCAAATTTAACATCACATTAGGTGGATTATACACTATGATCAAGAAGGATTTATCACTAGAATGTAAGGATGGTTCAATGTATACAAATCAATAAGGGTAATATACCATGTAAACAGGATAAAAGATAAAAACCACATTCATCTCAATCAATTCAGAAATAGCACTTGACAAAATTCAACATTCATTCATGGTAAAATTCTCGACAAAACAGATATAGAGAGATTCTATCTGAACATAATAAAGGCCATATATGAGAAGCCCACAGCTAACATTACACTCAACCGTGAAAAACTGAAAACCTTTTCTATAAGATATGAAACAAGACAAGGTTGCCCCTCTCACCACTTCTACTCAATGTAGGACTGGTAGGCCTAGCCAAGCAATTAGACAAGAAAAAGAAGGCATATAAATTGGAAAGGAAGAAGTAAAATGATCTCCATTTGCTGGTGACATGATCCTATCTCCAGAAAATCTTAAAGACTCAACAAAATATTGTTAGAACTAGGGATGGTATGGGGACTGGAGGAAGATGTTAGATAAATACAAGGAAGAGAAGAAGAGTTATAGAATAACAAAGCAGTTATATTTGGTAATGAATGAAATAATATGGAACTCTGACACACAAATTACTTTAAAAATAATTGCAAATTCACATATATAAAAAATGAGAATGGAATGTGTGTGTATGTGTGTGTATAATGAACATAACTAGAATAAATGAGAATGGAACTTTATCCATATCCAGAAAGATGGACCAAGTTGTGAAAAATTCCAAATGTCCAAATCTAAGTTTTCACTTTTAAATAATGTCCCTCCTCTGCACTCCATTGGTTCCTTAATCCCTTTACTCCCTATTACAGACTTCCACTTGAGAAAGGTAATTTTTCTACTATGCTGATTCTCTTTCTCCCAATAATTCACCCAGAAATGTTTGTCCTTTCACTGCTCAGATTGGTAGATGATCAAATAGAGCTTTTAAAAAACAGGCAAAGGAGGTGGCAAAAGTAAGGAGTTGTAAGGGGTCTGAGCTAATGAGTTGGTCTGGCACAGTCTTATGGATGCTGGCGGAAGAGATGAGACCTCTGGGACAGAGAACAAGTACTTTATTATTCACAGCAATAACAGTAACAAAAAGACTAGCAACTTTGCTGGTTTTCCAGGTGCAAATTCCAACAGTAAAATGCAAAGTGGGCCTGGTAGTACCTACTCTCAAAGTGGATTGCATCACAAAGAAGGTACCCTAAGCTTGTGCCAACTGAATCTTGTATACCACACAGTAAATATACTTGACTTTTGACCTGAATGAATTCATTATCTTTATCTTATTATACAGTAAATAAACCTGCCATTGGTTCTGAAGGAAAACACGATCTCCATCTTCCAAAGCTCACTATGTAAATGTTCTTGGAAAAGTAGTCTGGAACAAAGACAGTTTCCTCAAAAATGAGTAGGAAAATGAGACTTATGGAGAACTGTCTTCCAACACAAGGCTTTGACCCATGCCCTGTAATTAATTAACACATACAATTGAGTTTATCTTTACCTATCAGCAATGGGGAGTCGTAAAAAATATATGACAAGGAAAGTCACTTTTTAAAAGCATAAGCATAGTATCACTGAAGTTTGATAATTAGTTAAAAAGTAGACTAGAAAAATGACATTTTACTAATTCAGATGAAAGGTAATATTAACATATTAATTTGTTGCATGATTTAGATTTATTTCATCTTGCTAAGTAGAGTTTTTGGCTCTCTTTGAATCCAGAATAGCTAACTATTCTCTATGTCCCTATCACATGGTTAAGTGTGCAGCTGGCACACAATAAATACAATGTGTGACATAATAATTTATTAATTTGAATCTGGGCATCCTAATAACAGTGGGTAGTACTTTTCATGACTGGCTGCAGGAGTATGGCACAGGAAGGTCTGAATTTACTCATACTTATTCATTATCTATTTCATTCCCCAGAAAAGAAAACTTCTCTTTAATGCTACTTGCTTTCTGGGAATTCCCTTTATACGTAAGTTAATTTATGTTTATGAAGAGCAATATCTAAGCTGTTGTGGCACACAGTTCCAAAAAACCAACGTATAGGAGGGTCAAAGTTCAAGCATGTTACAATGTTCTCATTTTTTTCGGGAACTTGGAAGCTGCATTGTCTTTTTTATAACTTATGTCTTATATCAAGAGTAGCTAAGCTGTGTAGCTGCTTCATAATTGCACAGGAACATTGCTAGAAATTGAATTTCTAATATTGATGCTTCCTATTCTTAATGTTGCAGTTGTGCTTTTTTTAATTAATTCAAAAAAATAGTGTTTGTTATAGGAAAATGCCTAAAGCAAAAACCTGATTCCAAGTACCAGTCAAAAGGAGAAACAAAGCATTCAGTGCTTACTGTGAGAACAGTCTCTTTATGAAGGTCAATGCCATAGATGAAACTGCAGTGTTTTGCTGTTGTTTTCTTTACTAAAGTCAGCACTTTTATTTAGAAGCAAATGACAGCATCTCTTATTTAAGTTTAAAAGTTAACCTTTGCCAAATGACTATAGAAATAATTAACAATATTATCTAAGTCAATTTAGCTAATTAAGCTTATGCTGCATCTCTGTCATCTCCTTTGAGTTCTTCAAGGATTTTGGAACCTCAGAAAAAGAAAAAAGGAATTTTCATAGAGGGAAGTTGCATAGCACAATTGAGGTGAAAGTTTGAATAACTCTAGTAGAATAAGTCTTGTAAATGTCACTGGAATATATTGCTTTATATGTTATGATACCTCGGTACTTTTAGAATGCAATAAATTCCACTATATTGAACTGATGCAGGGGCAAGTGTGTGGTTGTTATTATTTCCCCTGACTCTCCCCATTTTAGAATTAGTATTCATACACTAATTCTCATCAGTATTTTTCTCATTGAATTATGAAATAATTCATTATTTTTAAGGTCCACCCGCTCCTAACATTAAAAAACATATATTTCTCTGAGCCTCATTTCCACTATGCACTGTGACTTCCCATGTGAATCTGTACCAGAGTGAAGAACGATTTAGTGCAATATTAGTTCTCATCTAAAATTCCTCACCAATGTGGGGGTTTTTTTTTAACCAATAAAGACAATAAAAAATAAATACTAAAGATTCTAAATTCTTACTCTTGGAAATTTCAAAACTAACCCTTTTATATTTTGGCTTAATTGGGTAAGCTTCCCATGTTGCTGGGTTACTGCACAAATATATAAATGTGTGTATATATGTGTATGTGCATGCACATGCAATTTCTATAACTTTGCAACTGAGAAACAAAGTCAGTATATATGTATTTATACATGTAATTTTTATAACTGTACCCACTAATAATAAAAACCTTATGCAAATGAATTCATTCATGATAAGTCCTTACATAATGTGATCTTGTAGCACTGATTTCTCTTTACATAAATGTTATTGTTGCTAATTCTTTAGTCGTCTTCTTCATTCTGAAAATATTAGTGTCTTTTCTTGGTGAGAGAGCCCAAGAGACATGAGAAGGAGTGTTCTCTTCCGCTCTTGTTCTCAGTGCTTGAAATGCTTGCCATTGTCAACACGATCCGGTGCCACAGCCACTGTCACATTCACAGACACCACTGCGCAGAATTTATTAGGTTTACATAAAGGTTATGTGGAATAAATCACCGGCCTTTATCTTTGCCTGGTATCATCTTTGCATTATTTATGAGCAAAGAACAATACATCATGCTGGACTGCTATAATTCTCCTAGTAAAACATCATTTTCCTGGAGAGCCTGATGCTAGTGTGAAGAGGCAAGTCCCTTTCTGCAGGGCATGTTTCTGACAGTGCATCAGAGAGATGTGGACTGCACGTACTATTCATAATCAATTTAAGATGTAGCACAACCCACAGAGGAGCAGAATTTCTCTAGGCTGCATTCTCCAACAAAGAATGCTTATCTTGTCCATCCTCTGGACACCATACTGTTGCAGTTCAGTGATAAATTCAACAATTTTTTAAAGAGTGTTCATTATATTCTAGGCACCATTCTAAGTGCTTGGAATTCTTCAGGGAAAAAAGAAATAACAGTTACAGTCTTAGCCTAGGTTCCCCCTAAAAGGAACCTGAGAAAACAGTTTAGATTCATGAATTTTAATTTTGAGAAGTGAACAAAAGTAACTGGAGTAGAATACTAGAAGGGTAAGACAGGGAAGGAGGGAAAGTTAACTTCAGGTTGCATCACTGAGCTGACTGATTACAGCTCAGTAGACAACTAGAGCACAATTCCATTGGAGATCTTCTGAGAAGCTATGTACACAAAAGTTAGTATTGTCCACCCGAAACAAAAAAGAGAAATTTTTATTCTTAATGGCAAAGGGTTATACCATAGAACATTAGCTCTATGTATCAGAAAGGCTCTCCTCTGCATGTAGCAGAAAGGCTGAGCATGACCTTATAGGCATCTCAGAAGTGACAGAGTAAGATGCCAAAAGCAAGAAATTTGTGGTAGAGGTAACACAAAGTGCTATCAGATTATGCTTGCGTAAAACTATACCATAGCAATGACAGGGGTGAAAACAATGGCCAAAAAGACAGGAAGTGGGACACAAGAGATGTCCAGTCCAATTCCTGCTTTTGAGAAGCTTATATTCTAGTGACTTTATTTTAATCCAATCCAGACACTTTATTTAGGGCTTTCTTTAAAAAGGAAAAAAAAAAAAGATTAAATGAGATTGGTTGTAGCTTACAATACTTTTAGGCATTGCTATACAAGAAAAAAATTAAAATAATAAAATAAAGCTATAAAATATAAATATAAATGGTAAAAATAATAAAAAAATACATACATACATTTGTTTCCAATTCCTATCATGAAGAAATAGATTAAAATTTTCAACTAGATTTGTCTAAGAGGACCAACTATAGTGTGTCCTTGTCTAAATAGCTCATGTTTTATTTTTTTAGGTCCTACAGGATGGACTTAGTTTAGAATCAGTTTTAACTGAAATATTAATAAGATCACCAATGTCAACTACTACCACATTCTAAAATCAAGACTTGCAAGCAAAAGAAGCAATAACATGGTAGTTTTTAAACCCTCAACTGAAAATTCATATCCATCCATTGAAGAGGCTTGAGAGGCCAGAGGAGATGGACTTAAAAAAGAATTCTTGGAGAGAGCGGTCAAGGTTCTCTGAGTTCTCTACCCACATGCCAAGGAAGGAGGCTAAGAGGGATTTAAGTTCTTTCCAAAACCAGGGAAGGAGGCTTCAATGGGATGCCTTGGAGAGCTTTATCTGTTTTCTGTAGAACTTGGAAGACACAGCAGACTGATCACATGCTGGGAAGCCTAAAGGGAGAGTGGCAACAGCTGCCTAGCTACTCTGCTAGAAGAGAAAAACAAGTTACAAATTTGGGGACAGTGTTTATTCCCAGAATTTTCAGGGTATAGTCAAGAGAGTACTGGAGAAAGGTTGACTTAAATTCTACCCAAGAAGCATGTCTGGAGAGAGCGGGGTCCTCAGCCAAAGGAATGTCTTAGTTTCGAAGGACAAATAACAAATCATCAGACAGAAGTGATACATTTATCCACATCAAGGGAAATACATTTGAAAGATCCCCAGAAATGAAAACAAGAATAATAATCTCTGGAAGTCTCAAAAAATCAGCCCAGAACAGAATAATCTAGTTTTAAATATCTGCCAAATGTGTAACTTCCCCACTTTGAGGAATCTAAAAGACATAAAGTATTCCTATATAGAATTCTACAGGATGCCACCAGAGACATCCTAAAATATAAATAGGAAGGGTTATTTTCCACACTCAGATCATGTGGATACCAAAAAGATATTGATAAAACATAGACCCTACAGAGAGGGCAGAGGAAAAAGAAGAAATGAGGAGAGAGGAGTGTCAAAGAAAAACTAAGCTTCTAAAAGCACACTCAAGAATTGACAGTAGTTGGAATGGAAGACAAGCAATAAGAACATTTCTGTTGTGTTCACAACAGTTTTTAGTAAGAAGTTTTGATGATGAAAGTCTAGTAATGAGCTGTCCCTGCATATGTTCCAGGTCTTATAGGACATAATATCAGGGACACAGGTAACTAAAGACAAATAAGGAAAGAACAGAATTAAAAGATATAATAATGCATAAAGCAGGAGAAAGCTTAGAGGTTGGGGGCTATGGTACCACTTGGTTTCAGCAGACAGAGGGAGAACCTGAGATTATTGACTAGAGAGCATATTCTGGTGTCAACAGTCAAGTATAAGCTAAGTGAGGGAATGCAATTGTTAAAACCAATCTTTCTTCTAAGTCTCTGAATTCTTAATGAATGAAATGCAGCAAGATGGACTTTTCTTTCTGGATATAGAAATTGTGGATGGAAGTAGCAATTGTAACTGATTTCAAAACAATTCAAATAAAGATCTTCTATCACTCCCCTCAATTTGCTGTCTGACCATAGCTCTTCAAAGGAACTCTTCAAGAGAACCTGGAAAACTGAATGGATGATGCACCTGACTATCAATAAATGAAATCAAAAGAATCATCTGAAAAATGAGAACTTAGGCAATAAACAATTTTCTTCTTCTTTGTGACATCAGACGACTTTGAGTCTTTTCTCCAAAATTACAAGGGAGGAACTGTGTCAACCAGAGTATAGTACTGAATGCATTCTAAGGTGACAGGAGTCAATTTCAACCTGTTGCACAAGCATAATTTCACAAGCAGGCAAACTGAGTTTTTGGAGAAAAAATTATCTTCTGTTTATCCTTAAAAATTTATGCAGATTTTTCAGATATATGATTCCCCAAACATACACACAGCTCTAGATTTGGCATGCCTAGAGATTTCACTGAAACCAACATTCTCTTAAAAAAAAAAAAAAAAAAAAAAACTGTTAGTAAAGTTTAGAAAGGAGGGAATTTCCATTAATCTTGAGAAGACTTTGTTCTGTTAGTCAGACGCTGATGGATGGTTAGGCAGGCCCTCAAGTGAACAGAGCCTCACAAACTGACATTGGTCTTATTTTTCTAAAAGGATTTTAGCAAAGATAAATTGATGGAAAGTGTTCTTATACTAGTACAAAGAGAAGGAGATTAGCTAGATTTTCCTTCTGGAAGCTACGAAAACCCCAAAGCAAACAAAATCTAGAAATCACAGGTCATGACTATTCATATTTGTTTTCTTTATTTTAATTAAAACTTACTCTTCAGTAAATAGATTTTCTTTAAATTTATACATTCCCATTGCATTTTAACACTTTGTAGAGAGGTGATGTATAACACAGTTAACTGATTAGTATAATTTCAATTTGCCTTAATATACCAAATCTCTGTTGTGAAATATCCATAGTTAATGACCAGCGTAGACTCAGTTGAGGTCATTGTCAGTATTACCAAGTCCCAAATTTAATCTTACAGATGAGGAAAAGAAAAAGATCATCAAAGTGTATGTCTCTCCCAATTTTAATATTCTGTTATGTAGATCTTCATACTGTTTTATCACTTTGCTTTATTCCTAGCTTGTGTTTTCCCTTACATGACAGTTTCGCTTTACAGGCTTTTAGAATTAAAAGCTGTGTAGCCAATATCATGAGCCTTTTCTCATGCCAGCTGGGCTTCGGGTACTTGTTTTCAACTACATTTAAGTCAAAATGAAGTTAGTCCAGAAAAATTAGCCGAACCACACTGCTACCTACCCCATCCTCTTGAAAATAGTGTTTCCTAGATCATGTCCTTTGCAGGGACATGGAAGGAGCTGGAAGACATTATCCTCAGCAAACTAAAACAGGAACAGAAAACCAATCACTGCACGTTCTCACTTATAAGTGGGAGCTGAATGATAAGAACACATGAACATGTCCGGGGGAACAATACACACTGGGGCCTGTCAGGAGGACAGGCGGAGGAAGAGCTGCTAATCGGGAAGAATTGCTAATGGACACTGGACTTAAAACCTAAATGATGGTTTGATCTGAGCAGCAAACCACCATGGCACATGTTTACCTATGTAACAAATCTGCACATCCTGCACATGTACCTCAGAACTTAAAATAAAAGTTGAAGAACAAATAAACAAGAAAATAATGGTTCCTCTCTTTTGCTATCTTCTAGGAGCCTCTCATGTACAGAATTTAACTGAGAACAATACAGGGAGAGGAATTCTGACTTAGAAGATCTTAGACTAGGGAGCAGTGAGGCTGCTGAGTTGACAACAATCAAACACATAGGCATATGAAAATTTGACCTTGATGTGGGTGCTGACTGAACACCTTACCAACCTGACATCTCCAAGGGATCTCAAAGTAATATTATAATCCACTAATATTACAGTGGTTTCAAAACCCCACTGGAAGGATGATGGATAGAGAAAATGTTGTATGCCCAAACATGTGATTATAAGAAATATTTTGATAGTCACTGAGGGAGAAAGGTGAGACCAGTAAGCAACATGATGAAATAGCAAGGGAAGATCATTAGCTCTTTTCTAAGGAGAGTAGACGTGGTTAATAGCAGAGTTCCTGTTAAATGAGTCGATGAGCTGAGGCCATGTCACCAAAAGTCCTTTTTTCCTATAATTTCCCCACATATCACAGTCTTTCCTCTAAATCAATGCTGAACACAGATTTAAGAATGTTCTTTTGAAGCATCACCAATCGTTGGTCTTCTGCGGGTGCTCACATTACTCAGTCCAGCTCTGCATTCATGTGAACGCAATCAATCAGTCAACAGTGTTCCAGTGGATAAACAAGTGAGAGCCTCTGTTCCAGTCCACCTTGTCTATTAAGAAACTAGCTTCAAAATAACATCCTTTCTGAGATCTCAGTGCCACTTTAGACTTCAGTAACTAAGTATTCAGACAGCAACCTCTGGAAACTAATTCCTGACTCTGTATTTGTTATCTTCATTTTATTTAAGACAAACCCTGTTCAGAAAATGCCTTATTTTTGTTTACACATTGCTACAATAACTAAGAGCATTATGTTAAGTTAATATAAAAATAAATTGATTAACTCATTGCAAGACCCTTAAATATAAAGTGTTTAGTTAAATACAAAGAAAATTCCCAGTGGCTGCTCCATATGTACTTCTGTTGGGAAAACAATAACCGTAACCACATGGTATGTTCATTTAAACTCTATTTTACACTAAAACTCATTAAAGTGTTCCGATGATTCTAGTAAGGAGTCAGAAGTAATCATCATATTTCACAAGTTTGACCCATTTAGGCTCTAAGATGTTCCTAGTTGCCAGTCATTTCAATAATGCCCAATACAGGATTAAAACAATAATATATATTAGTAACAGCACACTTTTCTTTTTTGTGATCATAGTTCATTTTCTTCTTTACTGATGTTCTGAAAGACATAGAGATCCAAACGCTGAATGATAAAACTCATAGCAACAGAATATTTTGTATATTAAAATTTTATTTGAAACGTGACAAGAGGCAACTGAAGTGATGAGAACAGCACCACAAGAGAACAAAGTTTATCTCAACCTTCCTAGCTTTTCCAGTGTTGGTATTCCCCCAAGGTGATCATCTATTACTTCTGTAGTTGCTGCCACTCTACCACTATAGTTCCAAAGAACTCCATTTTTGGTGATGGATATATGACTTGTCCTCAGGATTTCTAATGCAACCACAATATGGTTGGGTGACCTGAATTCCAGACTTTATGGTATTCAGAGTGGTTAAGGTGGGTTAGGCATAAGTAGCCCAGTTTAAAAGAAATTGAATGTATCATCCAATTTTCAAATTTCCTTAAGTCTTACCTTTATTTTCCTAGGATAATAAGTGCTCATGACAACAAATAAATTAATAGCATAGAGTTAAGTAATATATTCATATCTTTATCAATCTCCTGGTAATTTATCCAAAAACAAGAGTTCATTTTATGCATTATAGGAACAATGTCCTTGGAAATACTTCAACTTCCTAAAAAACACAAAGTAGAACTCCAAACAGTATGTTCAATCATGTTATTGACTTCTGAAAAAAAAATTTAGCTTTTCGTTATCTTTTCAGGAAGTGCCATACACTAGAAATTATTCAATAGAAAATGTCCAAGATTCTGAGTTTGGCCATCCTTTATTAGAAATAGTTGTTTATTCTATCATGCTCATTAGAGTAACAAATTATACAATACAGCCTCCCTGATCAAGCCACAAAGAATATTTGCATTTTAATAAAGCCACATGGAAATCATAAGTAAACATTCAAACATTCAAAAGAAAAATATTGTGTTAATTACATGCAATTGAAGAGGGTTTATAGGTATACAAAAAACCTAGACATCAAAAGGGGAGAATGGGCTGTTATTAATTAGATTATGTGCAAGTAGCACTCATTATATCATAAATATATAGGGAACACTCATGGGATACATAATGTTAGGTATATGTCATTCTGCATCCTAAAGCTGATTTACCCTTCCTTGCATAATTAATTTGGTTAGATTTTGTAACTTTTAAGAAATATACCTAAATACATACATTTTTATAGATATATAAACACACATACATATACCATATACATTTTTAACTCTTAAGAAATATATAGATGTGTGTGTATATACATAAGTGTATATATACATATGTGTGTGAAAAATACACACACACACACACACACACCCCAGAATCTAAATCTTGGAGTGATTTTCATTTTTAACATATAGCATCATGGCTTCTTATAACATGATAGCAAAGTAGACACTCTGAAAGGCCTAACTCCTGAGTAAAATGCATACTTAAATCATTTTTCACCTACTAGAAAGAGAAATAGCTAGTGCAAAAAAAAAAAAAAAAAAAAAGGCTAAAAAAGAGTGACTAAAAATTGTGAACTCAGATTGGATCAGAAAAGCTAACTCAAAACCAAGATTTCCAACAAGAAAATATTGATATCACTATTGAGTATCAAAATACAAGATTTTCTTGTAGAACTAAACATATTTTTAGACCACTTTCATCAATGAACAGATCATCCAAACAGAAAATTGACAAAGAAACATCAGACTTAAACTGCACCATAGACCAAATGGACCTAACAGACATTTACAGAACATTCCATACAACAGCTGCAGAACACACATTCTTGTGTTCTATTACATAGTGGGTTGATTACAGCTAATATCAATGCATTTCAAGATAGCTGGAGAACAGGATATTAAAAGTTATAATCACAAAGACATGATATAGGTTCAAGATGATTAATACACCAACTAGCTTGATTTGATCATAATATAATGTACAACACATATTGAAACATCACAGTGTACCACATAAAAATATATAATAATTATGTGTCAATTATAAACAAACAAAACAAAAAAAATAAAAATAAATGTATGAGTATACAAAAACTTTCACATGGGTATTTATAGCAGCTTTATTCATACTCACCAAAGCTTGGAAGCAACCAACATGTCCTTCAGTAGATAAAGGGATAGTTAAACTGTGGTATATCAGAAAATGGAATATCATTTGGCACTAAGAGGAAATAAATGATCAAGTTATGAAAAGACATGGAGAAACTCTAAACAAATATTACTAAGTGACAGAAAATCTGAAAAGGCTACATACTGTAAGATTCTAGCTGTACGACATTCTAGAAAAGACAAAGCTATGGGACAGGAAAAACATCAGTGATTGCCAGGGTTTGAGGAGGGATGAACAGAAGGAGCAAAGAAGAATTTTTAGGGCAATGAAGATATTCTGTATGATACTATAATGACGGACATATGTTATTATACATTTTTTTAATTCACAGAATTTATAACACCAAAAGTGAACCCTAATGTAAACTTTGAACTTGGGGTGAATATCATGCCAATGTAGGCTCATCAATTTTAAAAAGTTTGTCACCCTGGTTGGGGATGTTGATCCTGGGGAAGGCTAGGCATGTGTGGGGCCAGGGATATATGAGAAATCTCCCTACCTTCCTCTTAATTTTGCTGTGAACCTAAAACTGATCTAAAATAATTAAGTATTTTTAAGAAGAGAGAAAAAAGTAACCTTAGACCTTGAACCAGACACAATTAGAGGAGGAAAACTGAGAATTGAGAGGTGAGCTAAGAGCATTGATAGGACTACAGTAGTAACAAGTCTGTCACATCTCCTGGCTCCCAGCAAAAGCAAATGCAAATCCTCCATGAAGGACTGCTCCCTCAGTCTATACACTCAGAATTTCCATAGTTTAAACCCAGCCAAATGTGAACCCACTACCAAACATTTTTGAATTCACAAGTAAACAGGTCACCGCAACAACAACAACAAAAAATGTTGACAAAAACAACACACACAAAAACCATATTCAGATCCCTAAGGGACTCAGACACTGAAATAATCAGAGATAGTCTATCTATGCCAAAGTATTTATAACATATTTAATAAAATTAAGAGACCAGGCATATACTAATTATAAAATCCTAACGTTTTAGACATGAAAAAATTATTTGAAATTAAAACTCAATATGTAGAGAAGAATATACATATGTAAAGTAACAGTGAACTAGAGGAAAGATCTACCCATTTTACAGAGAGAGACAAGAAGATGACAAATATGAGAACTTAACAAATGTTGAGAATAGAAAAAAGTATAAAATATGCCTAATGAGAGTCCTAAAAGAGAGAATAAAGTTTAGGCCATGTTTAAATAGACATAGGCTGACAATTGTCTAAAGTTAACAAAAAGACTGGAATCCACAAATAAAAACAATGCTATAATACTGAGAAGAATAAATAAGAAAAAATTCATAGTTAAATACTTTGAAATAGAACTTGAAAACATTAAATGAAGAATATATTCTTAAAAGTAGCTCAAAACACAAATTATTGAAAGAGCAGCCACTGTTCAACAGCAATGATAACAGTTAGAAAATAGCACAATAATATAATAAAAGTAACAAGATAAAACTATTTAGAAATTTATATCTAGTAAAATTATTTTCAAGAATGGGGATGAAGTAGTCACTTTCAGATTAAAACCAGAGAACAAAACAACAAAAATCATGACTGAATGAGTTTGCCACCCACTGATTTTTACTATAGGAACCTTAGAAGAAAGATGACCTCTGAAGTAAGGTGTGCAATGCAGGAAATATTGGTAAGCAAAGAAATTAGTAGACATGGGATAAATCTAAACAAACTTATCTTAGAAAGTAATATTAGTCCTTAATTTGTTCACTTAAAAAATGACAGAAACAAAGTATTATAAAATAACTGTCTGGTGAAGAGAGGAAGTGATAACAGTTACAGTTCTAAAATCATGCATTATTCTTTAGAGGGGATTTAAATATTGATTAACTGTAGAACTTTCAAAGTATATATGATTAAATTTCAAGAGCAGTCACTAAAAGAATACAACCAACTTAGTAAATTGAAAAAAAAATCAAGAAAACAAACAAAATGACTAAATCAATGGATTACAAACATTTAGTCATTAATATGAAAAGAAAAAATAAAAAAGCATAGATAAAATGAAACAAATAGAAATGAAATGAAATACATAGAAATTGCAAATTAAAGTAGTTTAGGAAGCACCAAAATGACAGAAATCACATTCAGTATTAATGATCTAAACTTGTAACATAGAAGGTAGAAAACAAAGATTTTCAGAATGGGGTGCAAGGGAGGGTGTTGAGAGAGAGAGAAAAAAAACTCATCAAAACATAAGAAAATAAAAATGAAATGTTGGAAAGCAAAAATAATAGAAAAAGGTATACTAGATAAATACTAACAAAATATTGCTGTGGTAGTTATATTACTTTTGAAACAAAAGAAATTTAAGGCAAAAAATATAAAGACCATTATGTGATGATAAAGAATTCAACTTATCAAAAACTTATACATGTTAAACTTGTATGCATCTAATTAAGAGGACTCAAATATACAAACACACAAATATTTAGCTTTATGGGTAAAAATGAACAAACCTACCATTATCGTGAAAAATTTTTAAATGATTCTCAAATTTTATAAGTCAATTAGGCAGTAACTTTATGAAGACAATTTTAAACTACACAATTTAAAAGCTTGATATAAGTGAATATATATAGAACAATTCATCCAATAATTAGAAAATACATTTTCTCTTCAAATACATGTGTGATATTTGTAAAACATGATCATAAAAACATTTATTATATCATAAACATAAAAACATTTACTATACCATAAAGCAAGTCTAAACCAACTTCAAAAAATCTGTATCAGATAAACTATGTTCTATTCCTTTCCTAGTTAATTCAGACTGCTATAAGAGAATACCAAAGATTGCATGGCTTATAAAGTACAGAAACGTATTTCTCATAGTTTTGGAGCCTGGGAAATTCAAGATGAAGGCACTAGCAGATTCAGTGTCTGGTGAAGGCTCACTTCCTGGTTTATAGACTGCCGTCTTTTTGCTGTGTTCTCACATGCCAAAATCGGGGAAGGTTGATTATAACCACACTAATCCTATTCATGAGGTCTGCACCCTCATAACCTCATTACCACCCAAATGTTCCACTTCCTAATGCTGTTCCATTGGAAAGACAGATCTTCAGGGGGCATTGCACTGACCCAGTTCTCCCCTCTGTCTTGTTTATAGTTATCAAAAACAACTGTAGAATACACTGGGAAAACAATATCTTGAAATGAAGGGGAGCTGGGCAGAACAGCCAGGGTTGCTCAACTGCAGTGCAAATGAACCATGTGCAGAAAACACTCTACCTGCCCTGTGCAAGCCTTCTTGACCCCTGAGAAACTGGCTTGCTCTGAATCCTGGGCTTCTGCTGTCCCTTGCTGCCTTTCTGTAAGTAATCAACTTATTCCATGTAAGTGATGTGCCCGGGTGTTTAGTCTCACTGGATTCAGACAAGTTGGTAACTAGCGCACAGTGAATCTACTTCATAGAAAAAAACATGCACTCTATAACACTTACCCAAGGTGTAGTTAGGTTAAATAACCAATAACCCAATTATAAACTTAAAAGAAAGTACAAACACAAGTGTGGGTTTTAAAAATCAGCCTCCTAACAACTCAAAGAACAAATCATATAGGAAAATTTTAAATATTCAGAAAGAAGCAGCAATGCCTATATCCACACCAAAGTTTGGGGCATAAACTTAAAACAGTATCAAAGGAATGCTTTTATTAGAAAAGTTAATAATATAAGTAACAAAATTGTTTAAATTAGATAAATAACATAAGAGAAATCCAAAGATAGTAGAAGGAAGGAGAAACTAATAAGTAAAAATCAAAGACCACAAAAACAAATATAAAGAAAGGGAGACACAATAAAAGCCAAGTTGGTCCTTCTACTTTTTAATAAAATTTCTGGCATTTTTAAAGGAAAAATGGGAATGTCCAAAGAAACAATATTAAGAGGTGCAAAAAATGAGGTATATAGCTATAATTACCAACTATGTTAAAGATAAGGCAATATGACAATTGACTTTGTGCTCATATATCTTAAAATGTAGACAAAATAGATAGATTCCTGGGAAAATTGACCAAAAATAACTCTAAAAAAATCCTGAGTATATTTAACACATTCAAAGAATTGAATCTATAGTTAAACATCTCCCCTCACTGAATACATCAGGATCAGATATTACAGACAAACTGCTGACAACTGAAATACGGTGAACATTTTCCAACTTATGTATTGAGGCTTTTGTAAGCCTGATCCTAAAGGCAGACAAGGATGAAAAGGATATTTAGTAGAGGTGCTGCCAAAGTGAGCACGAAAAGGATATTTATAAGCCCTTGACAATCTAAATATTGAAAGAAAATTCCTAAATGAAATGTTAGCAAATTGAGCTTATGACGTCTTCTTCCTGAAAACTGCTACAATATTTGGTTGGCTGACAGACAAGCTGGAAATCAACGCTACTCAGAAGTACTTGAAAGAAGTACTGGATAATCCAATGGGCACATCAAGCATGTGCTAAGGACACCAACAAATCAGATATACCACAAATGAAAAAAGTTAATATTCCATAGTTTAAAAACATCAAATTTATTGTATATAGGATAACTTTAGATTTACTTTAAAGTTTAGAATTTTTTTATTAGATATAGTACAGCACCATAGTTTTTCAGCAGTGCATGGACTTCCAAAGCCTTAATCCAGTCCTGCTTGGTTTACACTGAGTGTGTCCATTCCATAAGGACACTATGGAGAGCAAAGCTACATTCCCATCTTGAAGATTCTAAAATATTTGAGCAGACAGCTAGGAATCCTAATTAGTAGACACAAAGAATAACTAACTTTTTCAGTGTAGGTTCTGATGACCTCCAAATTACTGGGATTTAATTTTTTAACATACTTATTGAGGTATAATTTTCATGCTACATAATTTCCAACTCCATGTGTACATTCAAATGATTTTAGTAAATGCACAGTTGTGTAACAATCACTACAATCTAGTGTTACAATATTTCCATAACTCCAAAGAGCTTACTTATGCCTATTTGCCACCAATCCTCACTCCCACCATCAGAACAAGAAACTACCTTTTTTTTTCTAATGAAGAAGAAAAAGGATAAGCACAAACTCTCAGAGATTAGTAGGGATTTATCCTGAGGAAGGAGAATAGAAAGATGCACATCCTGATTTGAGATATGTGTTAATTAGTGGGATAGTACCTTTAACAGTCACTTAGGCTCACATCTGCCAATGAACTCTAGCAGCAACGGAGATCATTCTTCCAAACTTTTCCCCAAAGGCTATAAAGTGAAAAACACAAGGCCACTTTTGAAATATCTTAGGAAAAGATAAATAAATAAAATAATTGTAATTTCATGAGGATAAAATTGTTCTTACATTTTTAGAGAATAAGTCGTCAGAAAGGGGAAGAAAAAACAAAGAAAAGACTAATATGGAAAATAATTAAAAGGAGCATGAACCTGCAGGACCCTGAGGAAAGGATAGGACTCTAAAATGCCAAAGACTAACTGGTTAACAACTTGAAAATCAATTTGATCATTATCCAATGCCCTTGATCATGTCCAAGAATTGCTTAAGATATAATAAGGTTGTTCATTGAACATTTAACAGAGAGCTTTAGTTGGAAATATGTATTAATAATTTTTATGACCTTTTGCTTGAAACAATGCTGATTCTTTTTGTTGTGTTTTTCAGTGTCAAAAAAAACTTCTTTGAGTTATATAACTTTTTACAATTGTGTGAATTAGACTCCTGTACGCAAAATTTTGATCAAACTTTTTTCTCCCTACTTGATTTCTCCAAGATGGAATAAGCCATGCTAGACTTAACTTACTCTTATAATCTTTGCAAAGGTGGTTTCAGTGCCCCACTTGGGTGTCAGCACACATCAGTCCTTAACTGTGAGCTATGGAGATGGGGCATAGTTGGAGTAGGAGTTGTCCCCCAGGGTAAGAGGAATGAAACTGTTTTGCAGTTGTCTGCATGTATTCATGGGTGTCCGGTTGGTGTCTCATGGTCTGCATAACAAAAACATTAGTACTTTTATTCACAGCTTTAGTACAGCACTTAAGTGAATAAATACTGAACCCTAACATAAGGAGTGAAAGTCCTAGCTTTAGGAATGTCTGCAGAACTTACATGAAGTCTTGAGGGATCCAGATGAATGAACCCAAGAACTAACCAGATATGGGGGTCATCAGTGGATATTCAAAAATAATGGACAAGGCTAAACTCTAATAATAGGTGTACTACAGGTTTTTTTTTTTTTATGAAACAATTTTCCTCTCTCCAGTTCTCCAATTTTACCAAAGAGAAATCATAGTAGGACCAATTGATTTACAAAATAAATTCTAGTTCCTTATGTTTGGCTTGATAATGTGCATAAAATGCAAGAAAAAATAATTATTTGCCATAGAGGCTTTTTTTCTAAATTGACTTTGCTGGAACTTTTTCATAAGGAATCTCAGATTAAACTTTTCAAAATTATCTTGTACCTGCAGATGCCTGTATAAATTGGGTGGACTCTCATAGTCTCAAGGTCCAAAAAAAAATTTTAAATTCCTGGGTCTATTAGAAGGTGATATTCTTTACTTACCACAGGTCAGGAACTCTACAAAAGAACTGCATAGACAAAGTATGAGACTAGTTTTTCCAAAGCGCTTTTATCAGCTCTACAGGTCAACCTCAATTATTCAATGCAGTCTGAAAAAATGTCATTCGAGTCAAAGCCTTGGTAAAATAATCAGTGTCTAAAATTATGTACTGTTACAAAAGAAAACAGATTCTTTTTGAACTTATACAAATAACTATATTGCCATAAATTAAGAATACTCAAAAATGTTCTCAAATTCTGGAGAAATCAAGTAGAGAAAAAGAAATGATTCACATTTTGCTCATAGAAGTACACTACTCAATTGTAAAAAGCTAAAAATAACTCGAAGAAAAGAAATTCTGTTGACCCTGAAAAACAAAACAAAAAGAATCAGCACTGTTTCAAGCCAAATGTCATAAAAAAATGAGTCTTCTATTAATTCAGTCCATGCAATTAACTCTTGTTCTGCTTGATATTCATGAACACCTAAGCTGTCCATGAAAGTACTAGAGATTTTCTCCCTATTCCAATGGCACAATCTCAAAAGTTACTAGAAAACTGCATTCAAGAGTACATGTCAGAGGCCTATAGCTGATAATAAAACCAACTTATGAAAAAGAGTCAAAGTCAAGCAATAATATGAATGACAAAAGTGTCAGAACAGCCCTAGCTAAAGATGTAATTGAAAAGAAAGAATGACAAAAGTGTCAGAACAGCCCTAGCTAAAGATGTAATTGAAAAGAAAATTTTCACTTTGGGAGGCCGAGACGGGCGGATCACGAGGTCAGGAGATCAAGACCATCCTGGCTAACACGGTGAAACCCCGTCTCTACTAAAAATACAAAAAACTAGCCGGGCGAGGTGGCGGGCGCTTGTAGTCCCAGCTACTCGGGAGGCTGAGGCAGGAGAATGGCGTAAACCCAGGAGGCGGAGCTTGCAGTGAGCTGAGATCTGGCCACTGCACTCCAGCCTGGGTGACAGAGCGAGACTCCGCCTCAAAAAAAAAAAAGAAAAGAAAATTTTGTTTTTTTCTGTGGCATACAACAATTGAACATAATAATCATAATTATTATTGATACCCACTAAGTCCTATCAAAACTATAGGAGTCTCACACAATTCTGGAACATGTACTAATAACATACAACTGCAACAGAAAAAAAGCTGAACTCTGTTTCATACTTGACAATGTTTCCTGTATGATTTTAGCATGCTAAGTAAACCGAATATGTCTCTTTTGGACTTCAGGGGACCTAATACCTAAAAAAGTTAATGATGTCAAAGGAATGAATTTCAAATCTGATTTCAGAAAGTGTATCAAATACCAAAGGTTTAAAACACTTGATACCACAAAATTGGATTACAGATTATTCAGTCAGCTAAAGTGGTGACTTCATAGATTTTAAAAAGGCAAAAACATTTACTCTTTGATAGAGAAGAAACTCAGCTTTCTAAACAACAAGAATCAATAAAGACAGCATGAGGCCAACTGAATCTTTCTCTTCTCTCTCCCCTCTTTTGTTCTGCAGTTTATTCCAAAGGCAAACAAAAATCTTTTATTATCTCTCAATATTACACAAAAATCTTGTTCCAAAAAGAAAACCACAATTTACCTTTTCATTGGTGTACTGCTAGCAGTAAACCCAATTTTTAATCAAATCTTATAAACAAATAAGATATAAACTTTTTTTAAACTTTTAATCAGTTTGACCATAAGGTAAGATTTCCATAAACCTTTTATAATCCTTTATAATTTTCTATTAAAAACCAGATCAGTGATCCAAGAAAACCCTGTTATTCTGACACATGGGCCCAGATACTTGCCCTGCATCAGTATGCTTTTTATCTTAATGTTTAACTTATAGAAAAACAAAATAATCCCCTTCAAATTTTGGCCAATTTCTCTCACACAGACCTTTCTTTACAAGATAAATGTTTCACAGATCTTCTAAAATTTGCTTAAACCTTTAGTTTTTTCCTATTTTTTAATTAAGGCAATTTTTAAAAACCTTTAAACTAGCCAAAGTGCTTTTCCTTTCATGAAAACCATATTTCCATGTCCTCTTATAACCTTTTACCACAAATGCAATCTACTTTTCTTATATGTCTTGCATGTAAACTGTTTCTCTTGTAGTCTCAGTTACAAATGTTACAATGCTAACTCTTAGCAACTTTTCCTTTTAGTGAAAACCTGGTAAGTAAACAATTTTAACTATGAATTAAATTGCAGAGCCCAGGACAAGAACAGAACTACAATGTCTGACTCTTCTCAGCACAGCCAGGGGGCACAGCTAACTCCACATGACCCTAGGCCTTACCTAGAATCTAATGGCTATAAAACAGAGAAGTCAATCATCAAAAAATATCATAAAAGCAGTTTGTGACCTTGAGACATCCAGCAAAGACAATATCTAACCTGCCCAATTCAGGCCAAGTATCTAAATTCTGAAAATGTTTTTTTATTTTATTTTACTAATAATTTTTAAAACAGTCTTTATTTCCTTACTAAAGTGAACTAAAAGGCATTTTAGTTAAAGTTTTTGTTTTTCTGATACAATATTTTATTTGAGTGCTTGTTTTTAAGCCAATTAATAAGAGCTCTTTTATATAGTTTGGTAGTGAAAATATCACACACACATGACACATGCAAACATGAACATACAAACACACAGAGAGAAACAGATTTTACAGATTTATGAGATTTTTTTTTTGAGATGGAGTTTTGCTCTTGTTGCCCAGGCTGGAGTGCAATGGCACCATGTTAGCTCACCACAATCTCTACCTCCTGGGTTCAAACAATTCTCCTGCCTCAGCCTCCTGAATAGCTGGGATTACAGGCATGCACCACCACACCCGGCTAATTTTGTGTTTTTAGTAGAGACGGGGTTTCTCCATGTTGGTCAGGTGGTTTCAAATTACCGACCTCAGGTGATCCACTGGCCTTGGCCTCCAAAAGTTCTGGGATTACAGGCATGTGCCATCATGCCTGGACTGATTTATGAGATTCTTTATGTGCCAGTTTTTAAAGTTTCTCTTTTCCATTTTAGACAATCAGTCTCTTAATTACCTGTTTCCTGCCCTAAACAATTGTCAGTGAGGCAGCTCCAAATTTCCATTTCTAAAAGGATAAACTCAAGTCAAATGAAATAAAGAATCAGTATTTTTCTCAAACCAAGGAAAAATGGTGTGAGCAAAAGTTTAGTTAAGATGGCCAGGAAAAGGATGTACCCTTACACAGGAAATTTATTTAAAGATGGAAGTTTCAAAATTGGGTTATTGGCTTTAGTGTGAAGTCTTTTAAGGAACAGGGTTAATAAAGCATGTAGTTTCTAGGGCCTAATAAGCAGGCACAGCTGGAAAGCAGAAAAGATTTCCCCAAATAAAAGATTTCATTTTTACAGTGTGTCCCAGGTCTCCAAGGAAAGGAAAACACTATGAGGTGAGTTAATGCAAATCTTCCACAGTGTAATACATTGTAAGGACATTTTCCCAAGGTTGCTGGGCAACCCAATGTAAATCAGCCCACTCTGTAACCAGTCAGTCCACCATTACCATACTTTACCCAAAAACCTGTTTTCCTTGTCTGAATGCACAAATAAAGGAGTATTGCCCTGGAATAACAACCACTCACTGTAAGCAACTGCAATTTAGCCATTTTTAGAAGTATATCTCTTACCTAGTTTTACATACCAAAGTTAATATTTAAACAAACAGAATTCAGTTGGCCAAGAAGTTTTTACGGAGGGAGAGCAGAGGTTTTAAAATAATATATGCACACATATAACCAAAATATTAGCCATAACTAAGTCTACTTTTAACTACAGAACTCTTGAAGTGAATTTTTTTTCAAATATCTTATTACCAGATTTTAGCCAGGACAAACAGATGATACCTCTGTCTCTTAAGCCTTTTTAATGATAGGTATTCTAAGTGAAATCAACAAGCCTTAACTAAGGTTATAACTTAAACATGGACACATGAGGTGTTTTCAAAAGAGATAGCTAGCAGTTTTTACAAGATCTGAAATAACCCCAAAGGTGACTCAAAGAAAAAAAATTAAGATAAGAAATCAGAAGCTGCCCATAGAGGGGAAGAGAATGGCAAAATAAATGGCAAACTTTATACAAACATCAAACCAGAAATGGCTCATTTCCTAAGCTGGAAATCAAACCCATGCAAAGTCTTAGCTACTGAGCTATAGTATGAGGCAGTTGCCATTGCTCTTCACAGAACAGGTCTAGATCAGGCATTTCTGAACTTGAAAGTAATTTTAACTGCTAGAGAGAAGTTTTATGGCTAGCCATAACACTGTTAATTTTTTTTAATTTAACCTTTTTATTACTTGTTCAGAATAAGGGATTTTTAAAATCCTTTTTACTTTTAATTGCATATAATTCCAATAGTGACTCAATCCAAAAGTCTTTTAAAACTCAGATGGCATTTCTTTTTAGGTTTTTATCATATAAGCAAGAGGTAGGTCTAGAGAAAGTATAAAGAAGGCATCTCTATGACCCTCAAGAATTCTCTCTCAGAAATAGGCTTAAGATAGCAAAACACCCATAGGGCTGGGACCTTTTAAGATAGAATTCACCTAAAGGTTTGACACATTTGGAAGGAGGAGGGTACTGCTGTGTTCAGACTCTCAGTCCTTTCAGACCAGACACCTGACACAAACCCCAAAATTCCCACCCTCCAGATGGCAGAAACCAAGAGTCAGTAGCCCTACATGGCCACAAAGTCAAATTCTCAAGAACATTAGACAAGACAAGTGGAAAACTTTATCTGGTTTTTGTTTCAGGGACCTGCAGCATTTATAATAGCCTGCAGGGCTGGCTCAAACACGGAGCTTATAGACGTTCTAGGACTGTGTTCTATCATATGGTACCCCTCTCCATAACAGAACAACACAGGAAGACAAAAACAAAGGAAGACGGCAAGACTAAAAGTTACTTCTAAGAGGAAAAAGGGGTTAAACAATATGAATATTTACAGTACAAAGTACAAAATGTACACCAGATTTGCTACAATGTTTGACTAGTTACAAATTTCTTTTTTCCCATTAATAAAAATCTTTCAGAGGAGGAAAACACCAATTTTCTTTTTTTTGAGATGGAGTCTAGCTATGTCACCCAGGCTGGAGTGCAGTGGCACGATCTCGGCTCACTGCAACCTCCACCTCCTGGGTTCAAGCAATTCTCCTGCCTCAGCCTCCCAAGTAGTTGGAATTACAGGAACCCACCACCACACCCAGCTAATTTTTGTATTTTGGGTAGAGATGGGGTTTCACTGTGTTGGTCAGGCTGGTCTTGAACTCCTGACCTCATGATCTGCCTGCCTCAGCCTCCCAAAGTGCTGGGACTACAAGTGTGAGACACCACGCCCAACCACAAACATTGATTTTTACCATTTGCTCAACCAGTTTGTGCAGAGAGAGAAAAGTTAGAAGCCTGGCTAGTAAGAAATTCTTACTCTTTTTCTGGCATGTCAGGTTTCTGGGTTCTCTTACTCTGCAGCTTCCAGAAGAGCATAGTGGCTTTTGATGACATGGAGAAATCTCCCCAAACCAAGCCTCTTCCTGTAATCTAGGAGAGGTGAATAGGACACACAAAAGAGCTAAGGGGCCAACCAGAACCTACAAAAGGGGCCAAACAGAATCTGCAAAAGAAGCCAAACCATCGTTAGGAGAAGGAAGGGGATGTTGGTTGCACTTAGAATACTTACTCACCACACTAAGTTGAAAGATGCCTTCCAGGAACAATTTCTCCACTGTGATTAGGCTCAAACACTATGGGCTGAAAGCACCTCATCAGCATGGACAGTGCCTGGGATGGCCCTCAGTTCAAGAGAAACAAGCAACTGCTACAACAAACCTCCGGATCTGTTGTACTGATTGGGGGTGATGAACCACCCGAGCACCCAACAGGCAGGTGCCTGCAAGGGCAGATCCTGGATGAGCCTCCACGTGTGTAATCATCTAATGAATTCTTTCTGCCCATTACACAGAAAAAAACAATTACTGAGACTACAGTATTGCAGAAGAGAAAGAGTTCTATAAGTAATACAGAGCTAGTCAAGCAATAGGACTGGAGTTATTACTCAAATTGGTTTCCCTGAGGACTCAGAGGCTAGGGTTTCTACAGATAGTTTTCCAGAGGCCTGGGAAATGGGGTGCTGGTGATTGGTTGGGAATGAAATCATAAGAAAGTGAAAAATGGCCCTCAGGTGCTAAATTCACCTCAGGGTGGGAGTTACCAGACTGGTTGAGCCATGATTCCCAAGTATGGGTTGAGTCAGTCAGTTGCCAAAATGCAAAAGCCTGAAAAACATCTCAAAAGGCCAATGTTACATTCTATAATAGTAATGTTGTCTATAGGAGCAATTGGGAAAGTCACAAATCTTGTGACATCTGGCCACATGATTCCTGAGCAGCAAGGGATTATAGAAAGGCAAGCCAGAAGAAAATGGCTGGTTATCATTTAGCTACACCTACATCTCAGCAGAATTCAAGTTCCTTCAATAATCCTAATCTTATGGACTTCACTAGTCTCACAAAGGTGGTTTTGATCCCTGAACAAAGAGGATTTAGGGTGTTTTAGGGTGTGACTGTTATCATCCTTGCTTCAAAATTAAACTGTAAACTAAATTCCTCCCATGGCTAGCTTGGTCTGTGTCCACGAATGAGCAAGGACAGCTGGCCTATGAGGCTAGAGGAAAGATGGAATTGCCATACTTGACCTCTCTCACTGTCATATCTTTCACAGGCAATTTCATTTGTATATTGCTTTACCCAAGGAGAAAACTAATTCCAAAGAACATCAATATATATCCTTATTTGTTCTTCCATAATATACACAATATTGTTTCATAATTAAACGTCCATTATCATGAATTACCATTACCATTACCATGAATTATCCATTCACAATTAAATCCATTACCAAAACCCAGCCTAAAAAAGAAGGCGTAAATGTTCTTAGTAATTTCATATGTCCTTATGTGATAAATCCACTAATTATAATGAGTAAAAATACTGTTGATAAAAAGTTACTTGAATTAATTCTTTTTGCTGGGTCATTATATTATCAGTTTGGCAAAGTTAGGCTTATTTGTTTTTGTTTAAATTCAGTTTTAGGGGGTTCTTTTTTATTCTCTTTAATTTGTAAATATATAAAATATTTACATTGTTTAAGGGTCAAAACTATTTAAAACCATGTAATAGAGGATATCTTACTACTGTCCCTTTATCCTCATTCCACTCAGTCCCCATAGGTACCAGCTTCAATACTTTTTTATTCTTCTTGTGTTTTATTTTTTCTAAATAAATAATATTAGTATTTCACTTTTCACATGTAAAAGGTAGCATAGACTCTTTTGGAGTTTGATATTTTAAGTTAACAATGCATTTGAAAAGTCAATACAACTCCACATCAATTTATACAGACTTTTTAGTATTTTTCTACAGCAAAGCTCTCCATTGTATGAATGTATTATAGATTATTCAAAAAACCTCCTATGGTTGGATATGTAGGTTGTTATAAATATATTGCTATGGAAAATAATGACAAACTTAACCATCACCTGCATATTTGCAGAAAAGCATCTTCAAGGTAAATTCTGAGATGGGGGATTGGGCATCACAAGATAAACTCATTTAAAATTCTGGTAAATGTGACTAAATTATTTTCCATAGATGTTATAATAATTTGCATTTCTATTAGCAGTATAAGAGTCCCAATTCCTCAAAGCCTCACCAGTAGAGTATGTTTTCAAACTTTTGAATTTTTGCCAGTTATATGAGAAATAGTTATCTCATCATAGTTTTCATTTATATTTCACTTATTATGAGTGAAGTTGAGCATCTTCTTATATTGTTCAAAGGCCATTTTTTTCTGTGTAACTTAAATAGTTACATTTTTCATGGTTTCTGAACTTGACAAAAATATACTTCTTTATTATGTATTTTCGGGATGTCTTAATGGGGCTTCAGAGAGGTTCTGATCCCCCTGGGATGGTAGTATGTGTTACAGCCTTGTTTCAGAATTTTTCACGGTGTCCCAGAGAGTATAGAACAAACCTCTATTCACTGGAAATATCTGGAAAAGACCATTAGTCTTCTACTCATCTCATACCAATTTCTTTGTCCATTTAGAAACAATTATTTTAAACACCTTGATCAAAGAGGCTGCAATTGTGCCAGGAGCCCTAGAGAGATGCTGATAGCATATAGGTACTCTCTCCATCAGCTGAACTCTCTGAATCCAGCCTCACATTACCACTGCCAGTTTAATCATAATGAGTTCTCTCACTGCCTATATGATCTGATGGGGGATCACATAGACATTAACCTCAGCTCATTTTCCTGTTCATTTAAAGAGGCATTAAACCTTGATACAGTGCATACCACTACCCTTTCTTACCATACTATTATTATAGATTATATATATAGTGATTGCCCAGCTTTGAGATGTGCCTCTCAAATTCATAGCCTTTGCTAAGCGCAAACATAGAAGTCAGCATTACAGAAGTTTCTACTGTGTCAGTTTTTCCTCTATCCCTTCCAGTTTTCCCTTTCATATAATATGAAGTCAAGCATGTAGTTGAAAAAGAAAAAAAAAATCAGTTAATCATTCCTGTCTTATCAAACTTACTCTTAGCACTAGGACATGAGGAAATGCCACCTCCTAAAAGGAAATACATATCATAATTTCACATTTTATTGCTCTCATGCCATTATTGTAAGTGTGAATTATTATATATTGTTGTATTAAATAAGAAGCTATTGAAATAAACCAATTTTCTCTAGGCTAAAAGGCTCCAATTACCATGTTTCACCACTTTTTAGGCTTGCTTTTTACACTTGTTTGCTGTTCTTTCATTGTTGAAATCAAAGGTTTTTTCCCTAACATTTTTCTAACATCTCTTTTGTAAGGCAACCATGTGCTTTGAATGACATTGACCTTTCTCTCAATTCTAGGGCATGTCCCATCAAGGTAGCTTCATTCCTTTTGCCATAGTCACTGCTTTGGGCATGACATTTTCAAGGCTTGACATTATCCTAACCAAAGAAATTGATTGGTTCAAATAAGGCAAAATCAGAAACAAGATCTCAATCTGCACCAAATATGACAAGAAGCACACCATTAGCACCATGTCTCTGGACTATGAAAAGACAGACTCCGGATGAAGCCAAATGCAGTGTTGCAGGCTAAGAATTATAGAACCAACACCCTTATCAAACCACGCCAAGGGCCGCCCTACCACTGGTCTTTTTAGTTGTATGATTTGATAAATTGTTTTATCTGGTTTGAGTTGGATTTTTGATGTTTCCTGGCAATCTCACTGATAGACCTTTCTCACAATTAACTGACACTTCTCCATCTGTCATACTTGTCACTCTGTTAGACATCACTTTCTCCTTGAATTTTATTCAACCCTAACTCTGGTTCATTGCTGCAAATTGTCTATTTCTTTTTTTCAAAACAATGCGTAGCCAAACTTGAAAATTAAAGTCGATTTTATACAAAATTTCTGAGATTATAGAAGAATGTCTGCCAGTTACTCTGTATATAATGTGCCCATGAAATGGTATATAAGCCTTGTGATGCCTATTTCTCTCATGAATTGGAGCTTAATTCTGCACACTTCATATATATGCTCAAGAAAGCTGAACTGCTGGACATTTAATTCCTATGTAAGTGGCACCTATTCTAATTCTACCTATTGATCCCTGCAAGAGTACATGAATGTGTGTGGTCTGTGGAGAGTGTTCTTCCTGTCAGAATGAGGGATGTAGAACAAATATAGTAGATTACTCCTTAACTGGTAGATATTATTCTTTCTTGGCACTTATTTGTCATTCATTGCATTCATCAAACAGTCTGGTGCTGAATCATTTAAAATAGCAAAAATTACAAATTCAAAGCACATCATTGAATCTTGATGCTGTGATACTTCTTTCAGGCATGGTATATTATGTCAGAACACGGACTTAATAAATTAACAACACCAGGAAAAATGAGAACAGAAAAAGCCTGTCATCTTGAGCATTGCAATTTTTGACTCAAAGCCGGACTCCTAGGTACAACAGCAGGAAAATCTTGAATTTGAATGTCACCGATTTCAAAGATGGCCCAAGAAAGGAGCCTCCTATGAGTTGATATGTCAGGGTCAATTAGTATCAACTTTATTCCTCAACCAAAACATCCAACTACCCTAGCATAGTTCAATTTGCCTGACCAATTTTCAACTAGCTTCCTTCTGCAGTTTCTCATAATAACATATTCTTCCTAAAATTCTGTTTTATAAACTTAAACTTTGTTATATTGGTAGTACCTTTTTAGGTGTTCTCATCTTACTCATCTTATCTCACCTATGTGTAGATACCTCGGAAAAATGCTGCTTTTTTGCTTCTCACAACACAACTAGGGACTTCTAACACATCCTCATACCTAGTTGTCCTCTCCGGGGCACACCAGAGGATTCCACTTCTCCTACTCCTTGTTACTGTGGTTGCTCATGGGAATATTTATAGCCAGCAAAATGTAAGTGAAAGCCACATTTGTTTCTTGTTGGCTAAGACAGTGAAACACATACATGAAATTCTCTAGTTTCTGTTTCCTTACTGTGGTGCCCCAGGAAGATCTGTATCCAGATGATGTTGTAGCTACAAGACAGTGGAGCCACCATCTGCTTAGACCTCTGTGTAAAGTCTCCTTATCTTGTGTAGCATGAATGTGAAGTAAATTCTGTCCTGTTAGGCCCCTGAGGTTTACAATTTATTTCTTCAGCATGGGAATAGATTATTTTATTAACAAAAACATGTATATGAGAAACAATTATTAAAAGTATATGATTGAATCGGCTTTTAATAAATGATTCCTTATTACCTGTCATTTTGAGCTTTTCTTCTAAATGGCAACACAAATCAAGCCAACATATTTGTTTCTCTATTTCCCTCAGTACAGGCATCACTATTTATTTGTCTTATATTTGTCTTAGGTGAGGGTGCTCTTTGAAAAGCTGTATCAGATGTTTTTAAGCCAGGATCAAGTGACATTTCTGAGGCTTTGAAACCTAAATCTGTTGTCAGCTGTGAATATCGACCTCTATGTGTATTTTCTCACATCCCAAATATGGTTTAACAGAGACATGATATCTGAATGATTGTCTATTAAAGTTTTCAACTTCATGGTTTTTCTAACCTCATTTTAATTGATGAGAGAAAAAATACAGATTATTTAAAAAATATTTAAATCACTTGTTCTATAACAAGGGATCATGCTACATTATCAAAGAGTTGTATCATTGGACGAGTGTTTGGATAGTTCACACCATCTTGATGAAGTAGTTATCATGTTAATATATAATTGTTAAGATTCACTACCACCCACATCCTTGTAAGTTCTTACACCTATAGCTAGTTCCTTGACCGTTCACTTCAACTTTTTTAATAAGTATGCTCTTACTGATAGGTTGTTGATTCACATCATCCAATGAGTTATTGCTCACAGCCTTTATCCCAAGTTCCAGAAAGATTTGTAAATAATAATTCTGCCCCAACACACTAAAGGGCAGTGGTGCTGGAACTCTTGAACTGCCATGATATTGATGCCACTCCTTTTCACTGAATATTCCAAGGAAAAAAGTGTATCAGGCTCTCTGAGGCAATTGCATTTTTATATGCATATATTTAATCTCTATGGGCATTATTTATGAAACAAAAACTTCTGCCTCCTTCTGTCTCCTGGTCAACTCATTCAAGTAAACTCACTTTTGCCTGAGTTCATACCCTGGTTGCGGCCTCAGTTCTGCCCATCACTGCCATACTCTTCCGGATTCAGTTACTTTTGCTTTTATTTGGTTTTGGTTTTGGTTTTTTTGAGACGGAGTCTCACTCAGTCACCCAGGCTGGAGTCCTGTGGTGTGATCTCGGCTCACTGCAACCTCTGCCTCTTGGATTCAAGCGATTCTCCTGCCTCAACCCCCTGAGTAGCGGACACTACAAGTGTGCACCACTATGCTCGGCTAACTTTCTATTTTTAGTAGACACAGGGTTTTGCCATGTTGGCCAGGCTGGTCTCAAACTCCTGACCTCAAGTGATCTATCTGCCTCAGCTTCTTAAAGTGCTGGGATTACAGGCATGAACAACAGCACCCGGCCCTGGATTCAATCTTGACTCAAATCCATGATGATTAGCCTATAATGAGACTCTTCTGCAAGTGAGCTCTTAGACAAGAGACATCTCCTTCAAGGGCTTCTACTGTGTACCTCCTGCCAAAGAACCTGCTAGTCTTCCTCTAGTTTTACCCTCCTGTAGACTTCATAAAGTAAAAAGTCACAAAAGTTGTGCTATGAAAAGTTAGTGCTTTATTTTTCTCTCACATTAACGAAGTTGCTTATTAAGCAACACAGTGAATTAACACCTTAACATTTGCAATATAGTTATTTCTATACAGTTAATTCTCTATAGTTATTTCTTGGATCATGTATAGTTGCCATATTGTTAAAAATGATAACCATGTTATACTCATACCTCATAAGCTCCTAGCGTCTCTCATAAGTTCCAAGTGCGTGTAACATGCACATAGCATGACTTTGATGAACATGTCCTCAATTATAGTTACAGTCTGGAAGGATGGATGGATACATGAATAAACAAATGGTGTAAAATCAGTGAAAATACAAGTAAGTTGTGTGCTATAATAGACAGGACATTTGCATCCAGAGGTTTATCTTAAATTTTCCACAAACTAACCCAGAAATCTTAGACAAGTTAGTCACCGTCTCTGGCCTCCAGATTCATCATCTATAAAGAAGAGTGCTAAGATTACATGATTTTTTTGTCACCTCTTCAGTATTAAAATTCTGTGATGGATAATTATCCATTAAGTTTAGTACTAGTATATTTCAAGGCTCTCTTACCCTTTCCTTTCGTCAGTTGCCTTAAGTGTCTTTAAGTAACAGTCCATTTTTCTTTCTCCAATAATCTCACACAGGCTGAAACAGAAATCCTACAGAGGAAGATCAAGGAACAGTCTACAACTTTGATCTTTAGTCTCTAGGTATAAAATAGCCTGAGGATAAGAAGCAAGGAAAGGCAGTGTCAGACTAAGCAGCCTTGAGAAAATGGATGATCTGCAGGTGAGAAAACCTGGAGTAAACTATTTTGCAGAGAGTTTCTGAACAAAAAGTTGGAACTTTGAAGTGAAGGAAGTCGTAAGGAAGAGGAAGTAGATGATTCACCAAATAGCAGAGAGAGCACTGCGGTGATAAAATGAATGAGATGCGTCCAGATGGCTAAAGAGATTGTAACCAGAATAAGACATTCTGAAAAGTCATGAGTAGATGATATTAAATTGTCTTCATTTTCATATAAAATGGAGGAATTTATTTCCTGATTCTATGGCAATGTTGCAGGCCATCAGGAGTGGTGATTAATAGCATTTTTTTGAGATTCAGATCCATCTTGACTCTGCCACTGACATTTGACATTCTAGCAGGTATCCCAGGGCTCATTTTCCCCATCTGTAACAAGGGTAGTTGCTTCATGCATTACTGATGAAGATTAAATGAAGTAAAGTTTATACAATCCTTAGCTCAATGTCTGACACAAGTTACGTGCCCAATCATTATTATTATTAGATATAAGAAAGAAATTAAGATATTTCTATTGTTTGAGGACCTCTTTTCCCTAGATGAGTATGGCACACTCAATGTACCAAAACACCAGCCCATAAAAGCTGTATTTCTGGTAAATATTGCTGGTAAAAAGCTATCAAGTTAAAAAGACTAGGGAACAAAGTTGTAGAAAAAAATTCCCAGGGGCTGACTTTGCATCCAAACTAGGAATTAAAAGCAGTTTCAAAGTGGGAATTGACAGCTAGGTTCTAAACTACGTAATTTACAAAAAAACAAATCTCCTTTTTGTGTTTGGTCATTATTCTCCCTGTCAAGCAGTAAAGACTGTTCAATTCAATCCAGTTTTCAATACCACAGATAAAGTCATCAATAGTTCTTGTTAGTTTTTATAGGTTAAACACAGAGAACACTAGATCTTATCTCGTAATTCTGTTTCTCTTTTTAGCTTTTAAAGGATTAAAAAGAGTAGGGAGGGCAGCTTTTATAAAGTCTTTCCCAGGCAACAGGAACCTGGAAAAAAATTTAATTGATAATTCTAATTACCCTCCCCCCACCCCCCGCCAAACACTTAGGAATATACTTTGAAAAATGTTTCATTCGATGGTAGTCTAATTAAGATAGTGATTTATATGTTAATTACCAGGTGGGTACCCAAACATTTTAAAAGGTTTGTGGTGCATTTTACAATGTTTTAAAGCTATATGTACTTCAAATTCCAACACTAACCGATGTGATTTCAATTCCACTTAGGAAATGGTGAAGGAAGAAACACAGCAAATACGTAAGTAATAACATACCTAACTGAAGCATCTTTTCTTCATCAAAGGCAGATTTTTGACAAAGATATGATGCGATATTTAAAGATGTTCCTTAATGTTTATATAGGAGGAAAATTACACCCTTTTAAGATTTGAGTAGGCACTCCTAGAGTGACTTGGTTTCTAAAGCACATTTTAATCTCATTTGCTTATTTTTCCTCATTGCCTTACACCTCAAGATGCACTTTTCCTAATTATATAACTCATCAAGTGCCAGATTCAAATGGGAACAATGAATCATCCAATATAAGAGATTAAAACAGAGGCATGTTCAGAAACATTTGAAACAGTCAAAAGAAACATTCTTATTTTCACCTTTCTAAAACTCTAGCTTTACCAGAGGAAATGAGCAGAAAAGAAAAGCTTCTCATGTCTATTTTCTTAAATCTCTGCCTTTGTTACTTGGACTAGATCATATACTACTTCTAAGAAAAATGCATCCACATTCAAAATAGATTTTCATGTTTAATGTCAGGTGGACGCAGAATGGTTTTCCTAAAAGTACTTTCATAATTTTCTTTTTATATATATACAGAAATATATTTTATTTATTTTTTTACATTAAATTACGATGAGATTTTTATTATGAAATATTATTTTTAATGTGATTAATATTTATGATTTTATTTATTTATTTACTTATTTATTATTATTATACTTTAAGTTCTAGGGTACATGTGCATAACATGCAGGTTTTCTAATAATTTTCTTCAAAATTAAAAAAATGCTAAATAACAGAATACACATTTATTTTGCTCTCAGAATTAACAGTTTCTTGAGTGAAAGAAACAAAAAGTTTAGCCAATTGATCTTATTGTGATTAATTAGTGCATGCTGATTGTCTTTCTCAAATTTTCAGCCTTGGTTCCAACAGTTGAATCACCATATTTACAATGTTAAACTTAAAAAAAAAAAAAAAAAAAAAAAAAAAAAAAACACTTGCTTTGGCATTGAGAAAACAAGAAAATATGACACGCTAAACCAAAATACCTCAAATTGTATAGAATTATAAAATATTTCATTAATAATGTTGCCACCCAGGAAACATAAGAGATTATTATCAGGACAGAACAGCAAATGTGCACAATGATGCTTAGAAAAGATATGGTAGGGATATCATGGAAAAAGTAAGTTCAGAAATAAACTAATAACTATGGAACATTATAGAAATTTCTTTCATTAGAATTATCAGTTAAATAAGGTAAATGGTCATCTCTACAGATATTTCTTAGCATACACTTCATTTAACCTTTTCCATTTAATACAAAAATAAAATGTCATGAAAGAATAAATACCACATTTCGGGAGTTACGACATTTTTAACAGACTTCTCTTAAGAATAGATTTTTTTTCTTATTTAGAAAATGTCTTTTTGTTACCTTCCAACTTTTGCAAGATGCAAGATTTTTTTAAAAACTACCCTCTTTTACTTATACTCATCACTTTCTTCCTCTCTCTCCATTCATCATTCTGTCACTTTCTCGCTCCCCACTTTATGCTTCATTTCAAAATACACTTATAATCATCTTGGCACCTCTATTTTTCTATCCATTAAATGAAGGTAACTATAATACCTTCCTCCTAGGATTGCTTGGGAGATTAAATGTGTTATTACTACATGGTAAGCATTTGAGCTGTCTGTCACATATTATGCACTATCACTATTCAAAATTATATTGTTATACATTTTCCTAGATCCATCTGAATGCAACATGACTGTAATAGAATATGTAGTATGGAAGTCATAATTCCCTTGTTTGATTGTATAATCTCAATAAAGAACCTCACCAATCCCTCAAAAAGAAAATCTATGGTCATTGTGGTATATTTACAAAATATCTATTAGAAAATAAAAAATTAAATTACATAAAATTGTACCACCTAGGGATAACACTTATTAATATATAATGTGTTCATATATAATTATTATATTGTATCATGTATTCATAAATATATTTTTAAGTGATTTTTTTTATCTTCTCTACAAAATTATTTGTTGGTGTGCTTTAATACTTAATATATTATAAATATCTTTCCTTGTTATTAAATGTTTTTCTCCAACATAATTTTAATAGCAACATGGTTGTCCCTAAATACATATACCATAATTTATACAATCCACTAATGTAGGACATTTAGGTTGTTTCTGACTTTTGCTCTCATAAATGGCATTAAAATGATTTTTTTAACTGCAAAAGTAGAATTTTAAAATAAATTGAATAAGTCTTTGACATAACCAAATATTGAAAAATAGTCTTTAATGGTTAACAGCCCTATATAAAGAGTGATACAAATAGTGTCCACCTGGGAAACAGATGGCCACGCTGTAAGGTTTGACCACCCAATGCGACTTTCAGCCAGTACTTACATCATTCTAAATTTGACCATTATATAGGTCATCTTGTATATTAATTTTTCTCTCTTCCAATAAAAATCTCTAAAAAACAGATAATTCTAAACGAAGATTTTTTTAAACTGTGCAAATCTCCAAATTTTTTAAGTAGGATTTCTCTCAGCAGCCATCCTGGCAATCATGTGAGCTTTCTTCATCATTTTTAAAAACCTTAATGACTTTTAATTCATATCTCCAAGTTATATTGTTTTGATTCAGATGTCTGTATTAAGTATCTTTACTCTATAGCTGATTTATTCATAAGGATTCCTCAACAGTAATTTGCTTGGTGTCATATTGAATAATTAGTATTTTATAATACTAAGTAGAAAATATTTCAGACACTTGGCACCTTCTGGAACAAAGTCTTACTAAAGATTGCTCAGATAAGTGAGGATGCGTTGAAATTTAGTGCAACTTCACTTCCAGGAATAAGCTATAATGTCCAAAAGGAGATAATTAACCTCTGCTTCATAGATTACGTGAAACTCCATGTAATATAAAAAAAAAGATTTGTTTTTTTATAAATCTCAGTAGTATTTTGCCACTGATATCTCTGTAAATAACTTTGGTCAATATGCAGGTGTGGCAATCATTTTAACCTACTGAATCAATTCCTTTTAGTCTATTTATTCAAAAATCCAAGTTTTCAGATAACATCTTGCCATTGCTTATATCCAAAGTGGGTATTGTTATATTTTTATTACTTATTAGAAGGCTGCCCTATTTTTTAACTGACCACATTCCAATTCAATACTTTATATAAGGATTAAGGGAGTTTGTGTTTATTGAGTGTGTGTTATTTATCTGACACTAAGACAGTTGCTAGAGGTTCTAAACTAGGCTCTTTAAAAGCTGGTAGACATTTTTACCAGCTTTTAAGGGGCCTAGTTTAGAACCTCTAGCAACTGGAAAATGTGGCACATATACGCCATAGAATACTATGCAGCCATAAAAAAGGATGAGTCCATGTCCTTTGCAGGGACATGGATGAAGTTGGGAACCATCATTCTCAGCAAACTAACACAAGAACAGAAAACCAGACACCACATGTTCTCACTCATAAGTGGGAGTTGGACAATGAGGACACACGGACACAGTGAGGGGAACATCACACACTGGGACTTGACAGGGGTTGGGGGAATAGAGGAGGGATAGCATTAGGAGAAATACTTAATGTAGATTATGGGTTGATAGGTGCAGCAAACCACCGTGTCACATGTATACCAATGTAACAAACCTGTGCGTTCTGCACATGTATCCCAGAACTTAAAGTATAATAAAATAAATAAACAAGAAAACAAACAAGCAAACAAAGCTGGTACACATTTAAACTCTGAAAAACAGAACTCTGCTTTTGTCAATAGCATGATGAAGGAGTGAGATGATTTTGCTAAGCAGAAAGCAAACATAAAATGCATTGAAATCATTCAGAATGATCATGACAAGAACTGAAAACGACCAAAGGTAGGCAATATATGTACAGTAGTTGCTTTGAAGTCTCCGTCTCCTTTATCCAATATGCGGGGTTTCTTTGTGTATGTGCTCTTTTTATGTAAATGAGTTTTTACTCATTTATTTGCATGTCTAGTTATTTTTTTATAGAAAACCAGGCACTAGCTAATGTGTTATAATGATTCTTAAATCTGCTTTGTTTTACTAAGAGTTGCTGTTTTGTGTTGTTTTCATTTTAGTAGGTGATTCAATTTTCTTGTCTCAAAATGTAAAATCCGTCACCCCTTCAACTTGTATCCACTGATGACTCTGATACCTTTTTATTTTAACCTTGGTCCCTAGAGGTCTACTATGTGCCTGTGTAGTTTTAGCAGTCAGTCAATGATTTAGACATAGGCTATGCTCAGACACCACGAGTCTGAGAATTTTTTTATGCATGAAATAACTTGAGAATTGTATTTTTACGAAAAACTGTTCCTGCATTGGTTAAGAACAGTGAATTTGTGGTATTTCCATGCTGAATTGTTCCCATCCTCCCCAGCACAAGGAGTGAAAGCCACAGCTTCTCTGGCTAGAAGTAATAGTTTGGTTCAAGGTCAACAAAACAGAAACTAGAAATTGCAAAGGCAGTATTTAAAAGTAAGATAGTCATAGAAGGGGAGAGATAAGCTCTACATGAACCCCTGGATGACTACCAAACTATGTACACATGCAGGACACACAAAAAGCCCAGTGAAAATTGAAGCCTTAGAAAAAGTTGAATATTTCCTGAATTTTTTGATGCATTCCTCAAACACATTTCAGGGTGCAGAGCATAGAAGATTTACTTACCTGTGGTGTCTAAGCATAGCCTATGTCTAAATCATTGACCGCCTGCTAAAACTACACAGGCACAAAGTTGACCTGCAGAGACCAAGGTTAAAAAAAATGTAAGCAGAGCCATCAGTGGATACAAGTCACAGAGGAAACAGATTTCACATTTTGAGACCAGAAAAGTGAATCACCTACTAAAATGAAAAAAGGACAAAATAGCAACTCTTAGAAAAACAAAAACAGATTTAAGAATTACTATAATACATTAGCTGGCGGCTGTTTTTTTATCAAAAATTACTAGACATGCAAACAAACCAGTAAATGTAAATCATAATCACACATACACGTAAAGAAAGCTAGATGTTGGATGAAGGAGAAAAAGATCTCAAAGCCACTACTATAAATATGTTTTAAAAGTTAAAAGAAAACATGTTCACAAGGATAAAGAGAAATGTGCTAATAATAAGTGAACCAATAATGATCTCAGGAGAGAAATTGAAATGATACAAAAGAACCAAGTAGGAATTCTAGCCCTGAAAAATACCATAACTAAAAGCAAAAAATTTAGTATACAAGCTCAATAGCAGCGTTGAAATGACTGAAAAAATACTTTGTGAACTGAAGATATACTAAAGAAAATGATTCAATTTGAAGTACAGAGAGGAAAGGATTGAAGAAAAATAACAGAGTCTCAGAGAGCAAGATAGTCACAGAAAGGTGGAGATAAGCTCTACATGAGTCCCTGGATGACTTCTAAACTATGCACACATGCAGGACAAACAAAAAGCCCAGTGAAAATGAGGGCAATATCAGAAATTGTGATACATGTTTAATTGGATTTCCAGAAGGAGATGAAAGACAATAAAATATATATTTTCAGGCACAATGTCCAAAACTATACCGGATTTAGCAAAAACTTGTAACTTTTTTTTTTATTTTTTATTTTTATTATACTTTAAGTTCTAGGGTACATGTGCACAATGTGCAGGTTTTTTACATATGTATACATGTGCCATGTTGACGTGCTGCACCCATCAACTCATC
Organism: Theropithecus gelada; assembly: GCF_003255815.1. NCBI lineage: Eukaryota > Metazoa > Chordata > Mammalia > Primates > Cercopithecidae > Theropithecus > Theropithecus gelada. The sequence continues at coordinate 83,539,106 of NC_037675.1, read as the reverse complement.
ATTTACATTAGGTATATCTCCTAATGCTATCCCTCCCCCCTCCCCCCTCCCCCCCTCCCCACAATAGTCCCCTGTGTGTGATGTTCCCCTTCCTGTGTCCAAGTGATCTCATTATTCAATTCCCACCTATGAGTGAGAACATGTGGTATTTGTTTTTCTGTTCTTGCGATAGTTTGCTGAGAATGATGGTTTCCAGCTGCATCCATGTCCCTACAAAAGACACAAACTCATTCTTTTTTATGGCTGCATAGTATTCCATGGTGTATATGTGCCACATTTTCTTTTTTTTTTTTTTTTTTTTTTTTGAGACGGAGTCTCGCTCTGTCGCCCAGGCTGGAGTGCAGTGGCCGGATCTCAGCTCACTGCAAGCTCCGCCTCCCGGGTTCACGCCATTCTCCGGCCTCAGCCTCCCGAGTAGCTGGGACTACAGGCGCCCGCCACCTCGCCCGGCTAGTTTTTTGTATTTCTTAATAGAGACGGGGTTTCACCGTGTTAGCCAGGATGGTCTCGATCTCCTGACCTCGTGATCCGCCCGTCTCGGCCTCCCAAAGTGCTGGGATTACAGGCTTGAGCCACCGCGCCCGGCCTATGTGCCACATTTTCTTAATCCAGTCTGTCACTGACGGACATTTGGGTTGATTCCAAGTCTTTGCTTTTGTGAATAGTGCCACAATAAACATACGTGTACACGTGTCTTTATAGCAGCATGACTTATAATCCTTTGGGTATATCTCCAGTAATGGGATGGCTGGGTCAAATGTTATTTCTAGTTCTAGACCCTTGAGGAATCACCACACTGTTTTCCACAAGGGTTAAACTAGTTTACAGTCCCACCAACAGTGTAAAAGTGTTCCTATTTCTCCACATCCTCTCAAGCACCTATAGTTTCCTGATTTTTTAATGATTGCCATTCTAACTGGTGTGAGATGGTATTTCATTGCGGTTTTGATTTGCATTTCTCTGACGGCAAGTGATGATGAGCATTTTTTCATGTGTCTGTTGGCTGTATGAATGTCTTCTTTTGAGAACTGTCTGTTCATATCCTTTGCCCACTTTTTGATTGGTTTTTTTTTTTTTTTTTTTTGTAAATTTGATTGAGCTCTTTATAGGTTCTGGATATTAGCCCTTTGTCAGATGAGTAGATTGCAAAAATTTTCTCCCATTCTGTAGGTTGCCTATTCACTCTGATGGTAGTTTCTTTTGCTGTGCAGAAGCTCTTTAGTTTAATTAGATCGCATTTGTCGATTTTGGCTTTTGTTGCCATTGCTTTTGGTGTTTTAGACATGAAGTCCTTGCCCGTGCCTACGTCCTGAATGGTATTTTACCTAGGTTTTCTTCTAGGGTTTTTATGGTTTTAGATCTAACATTTAAGTCTCTAATCCATCTTGAATTATTTCTACTTATGGCTAGCCAATTTTCCCAGCACCATTTATTAAATAGGGAATCTTTTCCCCATTTCTTGTTTTTGTCAGGTTTGTCAAAGATCAGATGGCTGTAGACGTCTGGTATTATTTCTGAGGGCTCTGTTCTGTTCCATTGGTCTATATCTCTGTTTTGGTAACATTACCGTGCTGTTTTGGTTAATGTAGCCTTGTAGTATAGTTTGAAGTCAGGTAGCATGATGCCTCCAGCTTTGTTATTTTGGCTTAGGATTGTGTAACTTATTTAATCAAGAAGCTTCACAAATGCCAAGTAGGATAATCTCAAAGAAGATCACACCTAGACACATCATAATCAAACTAGTGAAGGTGAGATGCTGAGAGAAAAATTTAAAATCCCAAAACTAAGGCTAAAGAAAAAATAAAGATCAGTGAGAAATAAATAAACTAGAAAATGGACATATAATAGGTAAACACCCCTAGAAAAAAGCTGAATCTTTGAGATCACTAAAAATGAGAAATCTTTAGCTGGAAGAAAAATTTATATAGTTGAATCTTTAGCTATAAAAGAAGAAATTAATAAAATACACATTACTAATATTGGAAATTAATAAGAGGACATCAGTACAGAGCCCACAGACATTACAAAGATAATAAGAGAATAGTATAAATTTTTAATGTCAAAAAAGTTGCCTTATGTGAATATGAAAAACTCCTTGAGAGATAAACTCCAATATTAATTCAAGACAAATAAAAAATTTGAATACTACCATATCAATTTTAGAAATTAAATTACTTGTAAGACTTTCCCGAAAAAAAGTGGGTCCAGGTGGCTTCACTGGTGAATTATAAAAAAAAAAAATTTAAAGAACTTATGCTGATCCTTACCAAACTTTAATAAAAATAAGGGAGAAATATTTCTTAATTCATGTTATGAGGTCAATACTACACTGATAATCAAGCCAGACAAAGACATATGAAAGCTACATAGTGATATTCTTTATATACATAGATGCAAAAATATTTAACAGAATGTTAGCAAATCAAATCCAGCAATGTATAAAAAAGAACATGCATCGAGATAAAGAGTTTATCCCAGGAATGCAAGTTTATTTCAAATTTGGAAGTCAATCAATGCAATTCATTATATCAAAAGTTCAAAAGTCATTCTCCTATGAATGACTTTCTCCCTTGAGACAGATGTCAACTCATTTAGTTTTTAATCTTCTACATAATTGTGCTTATTCCTATTTTATAGACAAGGACTCTGAGTTTAAGAGAGGTTCTAATGACCAAATGTCACCTATCATGTAAAGACGAGTAAGAATTTTAACTCAGTTGTGCCTGGCCCTAAATTATTATTTCTACTGTGGATGTTATCTTTTACAAATGAACTGCAATAGTATGAAAAATCTACGTGAATATATGAGATAGTCTTGAAATTCTCTTTAATAAATCGCTTATACTTCCTTTAGTAGTTTCTTTGCTAACACCCTTTATCTTCTTGATAATAAACACTCAATCCAAACCAGGATGTTTCATGCTGCTGGAGCAATAATAACTGTCCTATTTCTCTTGCGTAGCACCAGTTACCCAGGCTCCAGTGTCAGGAAGAGCTTTGCAACTTATAAATATAAAACAAACAGACACGTGTTCTCTGTATTCCATTTGGTTAAGAAAAACCTGTCACCTCATCTGAGGACCAAGGAAAAATGCAAAGGAATTGAGCCCTGCTTCAGAGGATGCTTCTTTCCTCTGCAAGTAAGTGTTATGGCAGCCCCAGTAAGTTAGTATATGTAATTAAATTCCATAAAACGAGAAAATAAAATGTCCTTTTATCTATAAATATCCATGCTCATGCATGTCCCTATAAGATCTTTTGAGGCATTTAAATTAAAATATCATAAAGCCAAAAAATAAAATCCACAGCATGAGAGCATCTAAAACATGAGAGTGAATCCTGTGGGAAGCTCAGAGATCATTTTTTAGAAATGTTTTTAAAAACCCTTCTTAAAAAATCAATATCAAAATGCATGAATAAAATGCATGAAACTCTTCTTTAACATTTTAAAAAATTATTAACACAGAGTTTTCAAATTTGGGTAACTACACCATAAATAATGTTACTCCATTCTCTAGCAAACAAGTCTTGCTCTCAGTTACTCTCCTGGATTTCAAATGAACATTCAAACCTTTATCTATAAATATCATTGTATAGTTCATATCTAGAAATATGGAAGAATAGAACTATCGAGTATTTCTGTTTACCAGATCAGACCCATTTATATTAAACAGTATCATAACAGACATATACATACATATGTGTATATATGAATATATACACATAAATATATATTTTATGAATATATTTTTATATATTATATATGAATATATATACATCAAATATATATACACACATAAAAAGTATATATACTATTTACTTCCTTCTCAGTGAATAGCTTCTGGTTATGGCTAGAAAAAAAATGTCCATGTATGGATCTAACAGTGATGAAAATAATCAAATTGGAATGAGATGTAAAAGGAAAACTGTATAAGTAAGGATGTATCAAGTCTAAGAAGTAATGCCTAAAATGTGGTTAAAAATATATCTGGATATTTAAGAACTATCCAGATTGCTTGTTAAAATATAAGTAGTTCTCTGCCTTCATCCATAGTTGGATTCCTAGAGGAACCTATATGTATTAGTCCATTTTCACACTGCTATAAAGAACTACCTGAAGAAAAAAAGGTCTAATTGACTTAGTTTTCTGTAGGCTGTACAGGAGGCATGATTGGGGAGGGCTCAGGAAACTTACATCATGGCGGAAGGTGAAGAGGAAGCAAGCACATCTTCACATGGGGCAGGAGAGAGAAAGAAGACGGAATTGCTACACACTTTCAAATGATCAGATCTCATGATAACTCACTTACTACATAAGAACAGCAAAGGGGAAATCTTCCCCCATGATCCAATCACCTCCTTCCAGGTCTTTTACCCAACATTGGGGATTACAATTCAACATGAAATTTGGGTGGGGACACAGAGTCAAATCATATCATTCTGCCCCTCCAAACCTCATATCCTTCTCATATTTCAAAACATAAGGATGCCTTCCCAAGAGTCCCTCAAAGTCTTAACTCATTCCAGCATTAACTCAAAAGTCCAAGTCCAAAGTCTCATCTGAGACAAGGCAAGTCCCTTTAACCTAGTGGGCCTGTAAAGTTAAAAACAAGTTAGTTACTTCCAAGGTACACTGGGAATACACGCATTGGGTAAATGTTCCCATTCCAAATGGGAGAAATTGGCCAAAACAAAGGGGATATAGGCCCCATGAAAGTCTGAAACCCAGCAGGGCAGTCATTAAATCTTAAAGCTTTGGCCAAGCACAGTGGCTCACACCTATAATCCCAGCAGTTTAGGAGGCTGAGGTAGGTGGATCACCTGAGGTCAAGAGTTCGAGACCAGCCTGGCCAACATGGTGAAACCCTGTCTCTACTAAAAATACAGAAATTAGCTGGGCGTGGTGCTGGACACCTATAATCCCAGCTACTCAGGAGGCTGAGGCAGGAGAATCGCTTGAACCCAGAGGGCAGAGGTTGCAGTGAGCCGAGATCACACCATTGCACTCCAGCCTGGGCGATAACAGCAACACTCCATCTCAAAAAATAATAATAATAATAATAATCTTAAGGCTCCAAAATATTCTCCTTTAACTCCATGTCTCACATCCAGGCCACACTGATACAAGAGGTGGACTCCTAAGGCCTTGGGGAGCTCTACCCCTATGGCTCTGCAAGGTATAGTCACCATGGCTGCTTTCACAGGCTGGCACTGAGTGCCTCAACTTTTACAGATACACTGTGCAAGCTGTTGATGGATGTACCCTCTTATCAGGCCACAGTCCTCCAGACTCCAGAATGGTAGAACCACTGACGCTTACACTGTGCACCTGGAAAAGCCACATACACTCAACGCCAGCTTGTGAAAGCAACTCGGAGTTGAGCTGGACCCTGCAAAGCCTCAGAGGCAGAGCTACCCAAAGCCATGGGATCCCACCCTTTGCATCAGTATGCTCCAGATGTGAGACATGGGGTCAAAGAAGATCATTTTGGAGCTTTAAGATTTAATGTCTGCCCTGTTGGATTTTGGACTTGCATGGGGCCTATAGCCCCTTTGCTTTGGCCAATTTCTCCCATTTGGAATGGCTATATTTACCCAACGCCTTTATCCTCATTGTATCTAGGAAGTAACTAACTTACTTTCAATTTTACAGGCTCATATGTGAAAGGGATTTGCCTTGTCTCAGATTAGACTTTGGGCTTGGATTTCGGGTTAATGCTGGAATGAGCTAAGATTTTGGGGGACAGTTGGAAAGGCATAATTGTGCTTTGAAATGTAAGGATGTGAGATTTGGAAGGGACCAGGGGCAGAATAATATGGTTTGGCTCTGTCCCCACCCAATTTCATCTCAGATTATAATACTTATAATCTCCACATGTCAAGGGTGGAACCAGGTGGAGGTAATCTGATTATGGGGAAGGTTCCCCCATGCTCTTCTCATGATAGTGAGTATCATGAGATCCGATGGTTTTATAAACATCTAGCATACCCCCTGCTTGCTCTTCTCCTTTCTGCCACCTTGTGAAGAAGGTACCTTGCTTTTTCTTTGCCCTTTGCCATGATTGTAAGCTTCCTGAGGTCTTCCCAGTCTTGCAGAACTGTGAGTCAATTAATCTTCTTTTCTTTATAAATTACCAAGTCTTGGGCAGTTCTTTATCGCAATATAACAATGGAATAATACACTCTGAAATCTGGGCAGAAGTTCTCAAACTTCAACTTTTGCCCTCTGCACACTCGCAGACTTAACACCATGTGGAGGTCTTGGTGTCTTCCAAGGCTGTGGTAGTCCACCCTCTGGAACAGTGGCCCGAGACGTATCTGGGGCCCTTTAGTCATGGCTGGAGCTGAAACAGCTGGAATACAGGTCACCATGCTCTGATGCTGCACAGAGCAGCAGGGCCCTGGGCCTGGCCCACAGAAACATTTTTCTCCCCTAGGCTTCCAGGCTTGTGATGGGAGGGGCTGCCCTGAAGATGCCTGAAATGCCTTGGAAGAATTTTCCTCACTGTCTTGGCTATTAACATTCAGCTTCTCTTACTTATGCAAATTTCTGCAATGGGATTAAATTTCTTCCCAGAAAATGAGTTTTCTTTTCTATCACATGACTGTGCTGAAAAATTTACAAACTTGTATGCTTTGCTTCCCTTTTATATATAAGTTCCAGTTTCAGGTCATTTCTTTGTTTATACAGATGAGCTTAGGCTTTTAGAAGCAGCCAGGTCACATCTGGAATGCTTTGCTTCTTAGAAATTCTTCCGACAGATACCCTCAATCACCTCTCTCAAGTTCAAAGTTCAGTAGATCCCTACAGCAGGGGTACAATGCCACCAGTCTCTTTGCTACAGCATAGCAACAGTGACCTTTACTCCACTTCTCAAGAAGTTCCTCATCTCCATCTGAGAACTCCTCAGCCTGGACTTCACTGTCCACATCACTATCAGCATTTTGGTTACAACAATTTAACATGTCTCTAGGAAATTCCAAACTTTCCCTCATCATCTCTTCTTCTGAGCCCTCCAAACTGTTCCAACATCTGCCTATTACCCACTTTTAAAGTGGCTTCCACATTTTCAGGCATTTTTATGGCAATGTCCCCACATCTCTGGTACCAACTTTCTGTATTAATCCATTCTCACACTACTATAAACAGCTATCTACAACTGAGAAATTCATGAAGAAAAGAGGTTTAATTGATTCATAGTTCCACAGTCTGTACAGGAGGCATGGCTGGGGAGGCCTCAGGAAACTTACAATAATGGCAGAAGGTGAAGGGGAAGAACGCATGTCTTCACATGGCCAGTAGGGGAGGGGGGAGAGAGAGAGACAAAGGGGAAGTGCTACACACTTTCAAACAACCAGATCTTGTGAGAACTCGCACACTATTACAAGAACGGCAAGGGGGAAAGCTGCCCCTGTGATCTAATCACCTCCCACCAGGACCCTCCCCCAACATTGGAGATTACAATTCAGCATGAGATTTGGGTGAAGATCCAGAGCCAAATAATGCCACTATATTTTAACAAATATTCCTGATTATTAAATGTATATAATCTGATAATTCTTGGCACCAGACTATAATTTGGAGAAGGGTTCAGGTTTTTATAGAGGTTTGATTTTCTGGGGGTGTTTTTAGAGACGTATAATTGCTGGCCACCAGGCAGCAATTTGCCAAACAATATGGTCTAGGGATGGTACCTGTCAGAAGATAGAGACTTCTAGGAATAAATCTCAGAGGGACAGCTTAATAACATTTAGGCTGTGTATTACTACCACAACTACTATGAACTTTGAATTTATCTCTAAGCAAGGCCTCTCTGGGAAAAATCTATCCTGATTTGCTTACATATGGGTGTGGTTTGAATATGTCCCCCAAATTTTATGTGTTAGAAATTTAATCTCCCATATGCTGATTATAGTTGGGGGTCTTTGAGAGCTAATTAAGATTAGATAAGTTCATCAGGACCCCCATGATGGAACTGGTGGCCTTATAAGAGGCAAAAGAGAGGCCTAAGGTGACACATACATTCTTAATTTCTCACCATGTGATGCCCTCCACCACAAAACAAACATGCTGTCACCAGATACTGGAACCATGTTCTTGGACTTCCCAGACTCTAGAACTGTAAAAAGAAATTTTTTTTCTTCATAAATTACTCAGTCTGAGATGTCCTGTTACAGTAATAGAAATGGGACTAGGAAACACATTCCCCTCAACTGATAATGGTAAACTTTGCAAGTCTTCGAACCTCAGAAAACCTCTCCAACAGTCCAATACATTCATCTATTATAATTATTTAAGCCCATCTCAAGAACTACATCCTATAATAAGCCTCCTTTAGATATTGTGTAGTGGTTGATTTCTATGTCAGTTAGGATGTCTTAAAGTTACAGAAATTCAGAGTCAGCAAAAACAATAAAGACAGAAAATGTGGCAAGTGAACCAAAACAATAGGTAAGAAGTAAAAGAAAATGATATTGATCTGATTTTCTTGACTTTATAGTTTCTAGGGCCAAACAGAGAAAGGGGAGCACTATTGAGGAAAAATTAATTGTGCTTTATGTTTATAATAAGTTCATAAAGATGTGGGATATAATGTTTATACCAATCTCTATCATTTCTTCTTTTAGTCAACATAATCTCTGTGTCACTACTCCCATGTGTCAGCAGTGATTCCCTTGTCCATTTTACCTGCTTTATGTTAACATGGAGCTTGAGATAATAAGCAGTTTCTCTAAACTACATGGCTCCAACTCTGTCATGAATAAAGAGAGAAGGGTGTGCATGGGATCAGGGTCAGATCAGCTCATCTCAAGACTGTAATGGTTTCCTATTCAGTTAATGAGCACACTGAGTCTAGCAGTTATCAGTTCCTCAGATGCCATATCACATCAGGTCAGAAAACTTCCATCTGGTCCAAACCATGCTGTCATATTTTATGTAAGCCGTTCTTGTCTATGCTGCAAGTATTCCAATAAAGGTGTCAGACCCAGTTAGGGAAATCGAGTATAAGCATATATCATGAATGCAAATATAAAATTAAATCAATGTTAGGTCTTCAATATATTAAACTCCTGTCAAGTCTAATTACAGCTTTCTCAAACATCCTTTCATTGGAGAACACTTTGTGTTGCTGAAAAACTAGCAGGGATCTTGTTGCAGACTTTGCAATTCCCAAGGGCAAAGAGCTGAGGTTGTTATCAGTGTTATATGAAATGGCAATATTTATTTCCTAAGCAAGTTTGTAATTGTGTGTATGTGTGAGAAGATGTGTGTGTGTGTATTGTGTGTTTTATTTATATATATATATATACACACACACACACACACATATATATATATATATATTCTAGGAGTCTTAAACTTCTTCTAGTCAATTTGACTAATTCTAATCTTGGCATGAGTGATGTGTATTTTTGTTCAATTAATTTACTGATTGAACATAATTTCTTGTACAAGTGATGTACCAATGCCCAAAACTTCTGGACCATAAAGTTCAATTATCAAATATTTAGAAAAATTTAAGTGATTTTTAAAACCATAGGTAGCAGAAATTGGTCAGGATGAGAATATTTACACCCCGGAAATTGGCAAACACTACAAATCAGAACCTTTTCTTTTTTTTCGGGAAGTAGATTTACTAGCTATTAATGGCTGCATGAGATGACTAGTAATGCCAGCCATAGCCACATTATCTTTCATACTTTGGGAAGCTGTCCATTCATAATTTTAACTGAGAGAAGTCTCTGAAGGTTACACTTTCAGCCCTGGAGGACAAGTTCAATCTATGTGGTTCCCCAGTATGACAAATTATCCAGAGTTTGTGATTGTAAATAACTAAGTGAACCAAATTATATTTTGCTTCATAATGGGCAAAAGCATTAGGTTAGTAGAGGAAAAAAATTAGATTTGAACCAAACCAAATGCAAAATAAAGGAGTGACTTAATTATGGTATTATAAATCCAAAAACATGATTTGCATTTCTAAAAAAAAGACACTATAAACCGGACTCTCAGCTGCTTTACATTCAGAACCAACTAGTAATACAGTTGATTCTTGAATAATGCAGGAGTTAGGGATGCTGACTCTCCATGCAGTTGAAAATTCAAGTATGACTTTGACTCCCCAAAAATCCCACTAATAGCCTGCTGTGGACTAGACTTAATATATAAATAGTCTATTATCACATATTTTGTGCATTATATGTATTATATACAGTATTCTTACAATAAAGTAAGCCAGAAAAAAATCATTATTATGAAAATAATAAGGAAGAGAAATAGATTTACTAAGTATTAAGTGAAAGTGGATTATCACACAAGTCTTCATCCTCATTGTCTTCACATTGAGTGAGATGAAAAAGAAGAAGAGAGGTTCATCTTTCTTGCTTAGGATAAGTTCATCTTTCTGGCTTAGGATAAGTTCATCTTTCTGGCTTAGGATTGTAGAGGTGGAAGACAATCTGTGTTTAATAGCCCCTCACAGTTCAAATCTACGTTGTCTGAGGGTGAACTGTACATGACATTACAAGCCTTGCTGTTATTTCTCTGAAATTCTAGTCTCTGTATTGTCATCTGTAGCCTTACTATCAACTCTCAGGATTTCAGTTCCCTTTCATAAGCCTCTCTTTCTTGAAACTAAAAGCCCTAATTCACTGTTGGGCCCTTGCCTTTAATCCCAGCATTTTGGGAGGCCAAGGTGGGAGGACTGCTTGAGGCCAGGAGCTCAAGACCAACCTGGGCAACACAGGGAGAAACTGTCTGTACAAAAAATAAAATTAAAAAAATTAGCTTGGCATAGTGGCACACACCTATAGTCCCAGCTACTCAGGAGGCTGAGGCAAGAGAATATTACCTGAGCCTGGGAGGTTGAGGCTGCAGTAAATTATAATTGCACCACTGCATTCCAATATGTGTGACAGAGTGAGACTCTGTCTCAAAAAAAAAAAAAAACAAAACAAAACTTAATTCACATAAAATCTGTTGGTAAGCTATTGTGCTGAGTAGGTATAAGATTACAGACCATTTTTTGTATAACTCCAGAAGCTGAGCACTAAGCCTATGGCTCTCCCAATTCTACTACCAGTTGCTAGGTGTTCTGCCTAATAAACTACATTTTTTTTTTTTTTTGAAATTTGAGTGCTACAGACCTGCATCTTTCAAAAATGTTAAACATCTTCAATACCTATTTTGAAATATATTATGCCAATTAGTCTTCCTATATGACCCCCAGTAATTGTTTGCACTATTCCTGAATTTTAGTATTCTTTAACTGTACATCTTTAATATCCATACACGCACTCCGTAAAGTTCAGGAAATCATTTGCAAAATATGGTATATGGTGAATATAAGCATTTTTAAGGAAGAAATTTCCAGAAATGTCAAAAGATTATCAGTAAGATTTATGACCCCACAGAAAGGTTATAAGTGACTGCAATATATTTATATATTATTTCGAGGTTGTATTTATTAGGATAAAGCTAACTGTTTTAACAAATAGTGTCAACCAATAGATTTACTGTTTATGTAACAATATGGGACAAGTTAATAGGTGGTTAGGGTAGTCTTCCTTCATGCTGTTATCCAAAGATATGGGATAGTGAAAGCTTGCCATCTTCAACATGCCTTCCAAAGTTTCCCTATAAGTTACTCTATTCCAGTAAGCCATCGTGAGAATAAGCAAGGAGTAGTGCACTTGGGATATAAAAAACAGGTCTGCTAGTATGCATATCATTTCATGTCACATGACATCATCTAGAACTCACTCAAATGGGCATATGAATTTTGATGAATACCTAATACCTAATCTATTTTGAGTAATTGTATTTGTGCTTCCCTTAATTTTTATATGTGGATGTTTTGTCTAGTTTAATGTCACCTCTCAGGAATTAATTCACTGTATTCTCTCATATGAAAGACCTCTGCATATTTCTCAAATTATGTTGACATGCTTCAGTTTCTAATCTGGACACTTCTCAATCTCACCTTCTCACAGTCACATGAGATAGATAAATTAGCACCTCATATTTGGCAATTAGTTTCACTTAACTCAATGTGGTAATATCACATTTCATATTACATAATAGTATTTACTGATCCACTAAATTTGAAGTTTAAATGGCCCTAAATAAGGCACCAATGACTGGATAATTATGCAACCCAGTTCAATGAACTGTCGACCATACACTCATCCTCACATATGATTCCTTGACATACAAAGAACCAATGTAAAGGTGACAACCATAACCCAATTCCCATTGTATCTTATACAACAAAGTGTGCAACACCTTTCTTCTCCATAGTGACCCACTAGATGGTATACTACACTTGGCCCATCAATTATGGGCATTATATATTAAAAGAAAATACTCCACAAAGGCATAACTCCAGCGTTCAGCCTATCAGCATGTTATACCCTTAAGCACCTCATTATTCTTCGCTAGCAAATAAATGTGAGATGAGCTCCATGGATATTTCCAAAGTGGTAACATTTTGTTGAACTAAAAGATAGTTCAGCCAAGATGCAAAAAGGAAAAGACACAATGGTAAAAAATTGAATGAATATCTCAGGGTAAATTCTGTTATAGCATCATCTGATACTTTCTTATTCCTGTGTTAAATTACTAATATCCTATCTCAAGAATAGAGTAGAACAGTTCCTCATTACAAAGCATTAGGCAAGGGCATCTGCATGATGTCATTCATGGAAAATATCACTCTTGGCCGGGCTCAGTGGCTCCCAACGTTTGTAATCCCAGCACGTTGGGAGGCCGAGGCGGGCGGATCACGAAGTCAGGAGATTGAGACCATCCTGGCTAACACGGTGAAATCCCGTCTCTACTAAAATACAAAAAAATTAGCCAGGCATGGTGGCGGGTGCCTGTAGTCCCAGCTACTCAGGAGGCTGAGGCAGGAGAATGGCGTGAACCCAGGAGGCGGAGCTTGCAGTGAGCCGAGGTAGCGCCGCCACTGCACTACGGCCTGGGAGACAGCGAGACTCCGTCTCAAAAAAGAAAAAGAAAAGAAAAGAAAAGAAAATATCACCGTTAAAATAGTTATCTACAATTATTCTGAGGACTGAAGTATACAAAACTTGCAAAATTTTGCAAAATTGCAAATATTTGAGTTTTACTCATTTCCACAAATACAAAGATATGCACTACATACTAGCTGTATATATTGAAGTGAAAAACAGGCCAGTAGCAATCTATTTGGTAAAATACTCTTGCTACATTTTTATACCTAGTTTCTTTGAGAAAGACTGTAGTAGTAACGTTCTCTTTCTTTTAAAATCTGCATATCTCGGATCTTTTACAAATTCAGATTGGCCTCCTTCCAGCCCAATGACATACCACAGATTGATTTTAAACATTTCTCTACAAAGTGGCTGAAATTTGACTTGAAAAGTACTACGAGATTTATGAGTAAACTTTGCCGTTAACTATGTTCCTTTGCTAGTAATCAAGGTTAGTTCCACCTTTAGACAGCTAATCTTAACATCAAAATCAAAGTGTTAAAACTGCAGAATTACATAGTCTAACCCCATCTCTTAAAGTATGGTGAAGAGAATGGTCCAAAGTCAACAAGTAAATTACCGGTTGAGTCAGGATTGTAACCCAGGGTTCTTTCCAATCGTTGTCACTCTGAGCCCTTAATGGAAAAGCCATAAACTCCTATAATTTCAGGCTCTATACAATTATCATGGAATATGGATTGGAGTTTATTGTAAAGTATGCGTTACTGTTTGCACACTAAAATAACACCGGTCATTAGGAAGGTGTAACAAAAAAGAACCATTGTTTGACTAAGAATCCAAACCCACTAGATACACCATAAGAGCAGTTGTTTTAGCCTGCAAACATTTTTTCTGGTAATTTTTACCATACTTTTGAATCTGCAAAAAGAGAAAGAGGAATCCTATCTTAACTTTCATTTTCTTTTCCTTTCAGGGGAACAGGAGGAAAAAGTTACACACAGGACTCATCTCTCTCGACTCCGATATCCCCTCTGAATTTGACAGACTCGAAGCTGCATTATTTCCTGAAACTTTTCTTAAGATAAAAGCTGGCACTGCTTCCCTGTCTAGCCTTTTATACCTTCAAGAGTTAACACAAACAACACTTATATTCATTAATTGCCCAAAGTATGATCACATATGATAAAACTATACGGCAGTCTCACTATAGAAGTCAGAAAAATGGGAAAAGAGAAAAGAAATGAGTGTGGAGTTCAGAAGGTTCTCTTTAATGTTCATCAAGCAGTTTTGTGTAATGAAAGTAATGACAATAATTTGCTATGTAGCAAAGACGGGTTATGAACCAATTGGGTTTCTCTGATCCCCTGTTAGGTGGTCAGCATGTGTTCAGTACCAGTCATCTGCCAACATGTGCAGGATGCTAAAAGACTTTCCTGTAATAAGCTCACTGGGCTGGAGCACACATTTTTAAAAAAGGTCAAAAATTTAGGTTTGTCTAGCCACTTCCAGCACATCCATGTCTTTCTTGGATGTGCAAGAAGATAGCTTTCTCTTGCTTGCTATTTCACGCTAAATTAGCTAACCTGTCAAACGGATCAAGGTAAAAAGGCCACAGCAGCCAAAGAAATACAAAATAGGTAGAATAACCTACAGAAAAGTCTATCAACTACAGACATTAGCACGAGTCCCCATTTTTCAGTTTTTAATGAAATTAGGATGGGACTTAAGTGAGGATATTATGCTCTGAGAAAGCGAGCATATATTAAAAGAAAATACTCCCCAAAGGCATAACTCCAGCGTTCAGCCTATAAGCACATTATACCCTTAAGCACCTCATTACTCTTCACTAGTAAATAAATGTGAGATGAGCTCACGGATATTTCCAGAGTGGTAACATTTTGTTGAACTAAAAGATAGTTCAGCCAAAATGCAAAAAGGAAAAGACACAATGGTAAAAATGTGAATGAATATCTCAGGGTAAATTCTGTTATAGCATCATCTGATACTTTCTTATTCCTGTGTTATTATTAACATCCTATCTCAAGTAACCTTTCTCAACAGCCTTGCCACCCCCACCCCAGCATCGCTGCATGTACAAAAGAGATCTTTCTAAAAAAGTTCAGAGTGGAATTTCTTTTTTGCAATACTTCTTTTGTTCTCATGTTACGTATGGATTCTCCTATAACAGTCAAAGTCTCAGCAGGCACAGAATAGTACTTAAATAGCTCAAGAAATTTAAAAACATGCTTACAAAGGTCTGGGAAGGATTAGTAAAACCAGCAAGGGAAGTTAAAGAAAGAGATATTAGTAACATTAAGTCATCCCTGGCACCCAAAGGCAAGGGGAGCAAAGGTGTTACTATAGCATTGAGAGCTGAAGCAATGAAGAAAGGGCTGTACTACAAGAACTGGAGTTATGGAGGGAACAACCATTATCAGAAAACACATCAGAAAAAACAGGAGGGACAAGGAAAGAAAAGCCTTAACCTCTCTCTTCCCACTTTCCAGGCACCTGCTGGTGTCTCCGTTTGACCAAACCCTACTAGAAGTCAGAAGGCAAGATGATGCAGAGCCTAGGGTCAACCTTTCATCTTTGGATGCTCAGCATGAGCAGAGTCTAGTGTACCGCATTTGCTCTACACCTATTTATTAAACAAACTGAGCTCAATAACCAGTTGAGGTTACTAGGATAAATATTTTTATTTCAGTACCAATTTTGTTCTGCCACTGCACCACTGTGACCAATGACAGTGTGTTTAACCTCTGAATAGATACAACTTTCAAAAAATGAGAACCACTTATGAGATCTTGAGCCTTAGCCTCATGTCATCCTACAACTTAGCTCTAAGTTGATCCCTGAGTTAATCCACTTTCTCTTGAAGGTAACTTTCTTACTTAAATGTTGAAGTATCCAGCAGTTCTTACATAGAAGGTCATGTATTTCTCCGTATTGTGTAGTGATACCTAGAATAGAGACAATAGCAGTGACTAAGTGGCCACTGAAAACTGTTCTCTACACAACATTTGATACTACATATATAACATGCAATAGAGAACTCTATTTGGAGAACTCAATATGGAGTAACTATACAATAGAGAACGAATTGGAGCATTACTCCTCTCACCTATAATAGTTACTCCACTCCATTATATAGTTACTCCATAACTACACAATATGAAGGATGTGCCAAAACTATTCCCATCTCTTTTCTCCTTCCTCAATGATGCCATTATTCTTGTCATCAAATCAGTAGTCTGTTGGAGACTTATAGACTCAATAAATTGTTTAAATTTTGAGTCATTAGAAGGTAGTAAAATCAATTAAGTTGACGATGATGAGCATTCTTTAATGCATTAGACTAGGGTAAGATAGAATAGAATAGAAAATTATAGAAATGAATAGAATAGAACAAAATAAACAAAATAGAATGTGTTGCAGATAGCAAGCTGTGGACACTATGAAATATAAATGCATGTTTGTGTGTGTGTACATGAGTATTGTATTGTGGTGTAAAGTGTATTTATTATATGTTAAGTTAAAAATAATGCTTGAAATCAATTGGAATACATGGATGTTCTTTTCAAAAGTACCCAAATTGCAAATCCTGTTTTTATCTTTTTTTCTGTTTTTATCTATGCCCATTTTTTATACATAATTCACTTGTTTAGTAACCTTGAAAAAGAGCTCTTCCTTCCAATTAACCTAAATCTTCCTGCTGCAAAGGAAGCCTTGCTTATCGCGCCATCATTATATACATGGATTTCTCATATTATTCCACTTTATGTTGAAGGTAACTTTTAAATCTTCAGTTATGTTTCCTCAGTCTCTTTGAACATTATGACAGGTTTTATTTCTCACCTCAGTTCTATGCTTTCCCTCTTGTTCCTCATGTACACTGCTGGACAACAAGATGGAACGGACTAGAGATGACCTCTCATAGAGTAGGGAAGATGACTTTGCCATAAAGAGGAGGCTGAACTTCCTGCACAAAGTCCATTTTTCCTTCTCTGCAGGCACCATGATCCCGAAGTTATTTTTTGCAGCTGTTGATATTGTACAGATGTATATGCAGAAATACATATGTTAAGTAGATATAAAAGCATTAGAAGTGACTTGGGTTTCTAGATGCATGGATGAGTTACTCAAGTTCCTAAACTGTGAAATTAAATATCATAATACCTCACATTGAATTAATTAATATAAATTGCTCAGTACCATATTTATCCCAGAGTAGGTACTAACAAATAAATAGCATCAATCATTGGATGAGTACATAGTACATTTGAACTTGAATTAATTTCTAGGGTGATACACAGATTCATTTTAAGTCATTACATGAAGATTAAGTCATGTACTTAGATTTGATAGCTATCTTGTTTAAAAAAAGAACCATCTCTTTACTCATATAATTGTTACATTTCCTTAAAGCCAAGGTTTTCATCATGGGAGTCATGAGGATGTGCCTCTCAAATCTCCAGCTTCAGCGAGTGTAACTGACTTACGAACTCAGTAGCTGCCTTCCAACATTTTTTTTTATTTAATTTTAAGTTCCAAGATACATGTGCAGGACATGCAGGTTTGTTAAACAGGTAAACGTGTGCCATTCACAATAGAAAACACATTAAATCAATCCAAATGCCCATCAATGATAAACTGGATAAAGAAAATGTGGTACATATACACCATGGAATACTATGCAGCCAACATTTATTAAGATGTCCTCATGGACCCAACACACCCCACAGGCTTCTCCCAACCAGTATTGAGCACGGCAGGGATAGTAAGGAACCTGGCCCTAAAAGACGAGGATTTTTCTTATGTGTAACTATAGCTTGAGGACTCTCACACCCTTGGTGAGTCCTCATAGAATTGTACCACAGTCCAAGATGGCTCCATCTGACATTCCTTTCTTCCTTTTGTCCTTCACTGGGGGCAGACCTGCATCATGTCATCTCCTTCTCCCATTCCTTCCCTATTGCTGCTCACAGACCTCACCCCAATCAGTCTCTTGAATTTCAGCATCTGTTGCTGGAGAGTCCAGATTGACAAATACAATAACCCATAATCTGTGTGTAAAATTGTGTGTGCAGGTACATATATGTCCTTTTAATAGTAAGAATATCCATAAGTTTCATCAGCTACTTAAATGAATCTGTGAGCAAAAAAAAAACTTAAAAACTACTCCCTCTTTAAATTCTATTCCAGTTATGAAAAAATACCACTAACTGTCCCAAAGTCAGAAAGGTGCTTAAGAAAGACCATTACAGAATGCACCAAATGCCTAAGTGTTCTTGGACATCATTTTGATATTCTAGGGATCTGAAATGTCAGATCTGGAATATCTACACTTATTGGCAACATAAAGTCATGTGAAATTGTATTATTTCTACTGTTGATGTTTGTTTCTTTTTTGCTCCCTGTGAGTTTTAAGTTCTTTCTTATTCTACTTTACATCACATTTAACCTGCTATCTTTGGCATTTAAAAGCTTAACATCTTGCATTTAGCAAGTTGGTATTTAGAAAACATTTGTCATCATTAAGAAAAACTAAAAATTATTTGCAAAAGCTTTGTTACTCTTTGGAGACCCTTGAAAGTGATTATTTGGTTACATTGGAAAAAATCATTCAAATTCGATGGCAAAATTATTTTCAAAAATTAAATCATACACAAAAATCTTTCAAACCTTTACATTGTTAAACTTTCAGTGCACATTTTGCCATTTTAATCTTACTAGATACCCAAAGGGTCAGAACTCACAGATAGGGACTTGTGTTTGATTACATTAAGCCATTTATTTAATATCTAATGCTAATACTCACCAAGGAGAAGAAAGGGCTGGCTTCAAAATTATTCTTCTTTTTCCATCCTTAACTCTTGCAATAATGCTTGATGATTTATATTTTAATGCACCTACTTAAGTAGACAGTCTTTTATCTTCCCTCTTAAATGAAACAGGTAGCTTATTTATTTCTTCCCTTCTACTCTACTTAAACACAGTTTAGACTCTTGTGATTGCTTATAAACCAAATCAATATCTGGCTTGTTAAGATTCTGTGATCAACGTGCTGTGCCTCCATGTTGATCTCTTTGATCTATAAACACACCCTAGTCATCTTGTCTCTGTAGTCCTGAGAGATCTTTACTACAAGTTGGCACTATACTTTCCATCAGACCTGGTCTGATGCTCTTCAACTTCCAAATTTAACCTCATTGCTACCCATTGGGTTAACCTGACGCATTTCATTCCCTTCTTCAAAATAAGTTCTGTCTCATTTACAAGGGAGAGCACTTCTTAGAGCCATAATGTACAATTATGCTTCAAACCTGGAGATGAAGATCTTGACTTCAGGCAAGATGTAAAAGGCCATTTCATCCTTTAGAGCAACTGAATATGTAGCTTTCCAGGGGCGATTTTCTTCCTAAATCAGTCTCTGTCAACTGGTACTTCTATGATATACAAGTTAGAGAGAAGAAAAATAATAGAAATAATCTTCTAAATAAAAAAAGTGGCCTAAGAAATAAATGAACTCTCATCTTGGTAGCTATATAAGGCCTACTTATTTCTCCCAGGTGGACCCCATATTAAAATTTGGAGGGGAAAAACACATTTCATAAATATTTGGTTATTAATATATACTTTTAAAATTACATGTAACAGAGTAGTGAGTTATCACCAATGAATGCCCAAAGAATGGGAAGAATATTAAGAAAGAAAATAATATGCTTATTATAGGCAATGGTGAGCTCAAGTGCAATAGCAAAAGCAAATCTAACTCCTATCTTTGCTAAATGAAAGGGATTTCCAGAAGTACCAAGCAGCAAATTATCATGCTCCAGAAAGACTAATGACTCATACTTATTTTCATATTATCAAGTAACACAAATGTTAAGGAAAGTTTAATTTACTTCCTTTGTTATGGGATATAGATAAAAGATTAAATGGAATAGCAAACATTTCACATACTGCAGTTACTCTTATAATATGAATTTCTCCTTTATTACTTTTCCATTTCCTTCTCTCTACCCTGTCTGAAACAATTTGAAGACTATAAACCCCAGGAGGGCAGAGACCTTGTCTGATTCAGCTTGCCAATACATTTTTCAATGCATAGGTGAATATACATATTATTAAGAGAAGAATTTGGACCAACCATCTTTATTGAATGTCTTCTCACTGGCCCTGTGCTAGACATAGATGATGTGAGGGCTGTGATGAATTAGACAGTGTTCCTGCCCATAAAGAACTTATAATATCATGACATAATAGAAGTATACAAGTCTAGCTATTTTGCACAGCAGTATAACTACTCTAATAGAGAAGAGATGTGGTATTCAAAAAAAAATCTGAGTTTTTGATGTTGTACCAAAAAGAGAATGAATCTAAAAATTCCTCTATATATGGAAGTGTTTCATTTGAACTTAAAGACCAGGTTATGAACCATTAATTGGTTTGTTATTCTTGTTGGGCATCTCTGTATGAAGGACAAACAGGAGAAAAAAAATCATTTAATTACAGTGTTTCCTTCTCAGGGTAGATGTATTTTCTGAGCATCAGTCCAAAAAAAAAATCAAGGCAAAAAAAGTAAATTGAGAGGCATCACAGAAGAGATCAAGATGAAGGCAAAAAGGATGCAAGGAAACTGAGTAGTCTGTTGTGAAATTCTGACCTAAGAGGACATGAGCAAAGATCTTTATGCTTTGGATTAAGTATTACCAGAAGGCGAGGAATATTGACTTGGCTGAAATCAGTAAATGAAATAATACAAAGTTGAATAAATCGATGCTAATGATGATCAGAATTGATATTTCACACCAAATTTTAGCTTTTGCAAATAAATTTGGGGAGAGAGAAGGTGTGTCTTGTATTAGTCTCTCTCTGGTAACAGGCACAACATCCTAGTGATAAATGAGTGTGAAGCGAGTGAACCCATGTGGATGAAACATGATAAAAGAGACAATGCATCTGAGATTACAGCTTTCTCAAATTAAGCTGAAGGGTGATAGCATAGAGTCTTAGGATACGTATGGATTTTGAAACAATATCAGTCTCAGTCTGAAGCTTGAATACACCTTTATATCATGTCCATAACCTTGAAAAATGTTCACAAGCTTCTAAAACTCAATGTCCTCATCTGTATAATGTGAACGGTAGAGTAACTAACTCATCAGATTTTTACAAGATTAAATGAAATAATATACATATAAAGTCTTTGTAAGCATCTTACACATATTAACCAAATATTATATATTTTCTATGCCATAATTTTGATTTATTTTAGCTGCTTCAAAATCTGCAATCAGAAAATACACCAGAAAAAAAAAAAAAGAAAACCCTTGAAGGAGCAAGTAAGAAAGAAAAATAACCTGGAAAATGATCTGGGAGCAATCTAAAATGAGATAAATAAAACTTTTTCATTTGGTAATGAGGAATAAGGGGCAAAATTTGAATATACCATGCTTCCCTGCAATTTGACGTAATTCACATTACGTTATATAGACGTCAACTGAAGCGCCTTAATTAAATCATCTCAAACAGAGAGGCTGCAGGTTGACTCCTCTGTCATCCAAACTGGTCTTCAGGGGCCCTTCTAACCAAATCAAGTAAGTCAAAAGCTATTTCTGACTTTTTTTTTTTTTTTCTCCGGACTCAAAATGATAGAGTCAACACCACAGTCAGCAATAGATTGATTGTGGCCTGTGGGAAGTCACATGGCTCAGTGTTCAGACTCTACAGCTGCTTCTCAAGGTCAAGCATACCTTGCTCGAATGAGATATTTATTCCTGAGAACATGGTACCAGTTCTAAACTTTTCTTGAGGACCTAGATGAAACATTTCCCCAGAGGACATTTTTACTGAGAAAAGCTTGTGGTGGCCTGTGCAGTCTATGAAAAAAAACTCACCTGAAAATTTGGTTCATTTGCCTCATTACTGAAAGAAAAATGTGCTCCAAGGCTGCAGTAAAATTCTTGTAGGATAAATAGGCTTTTAGGCACCTTCCCGTATATAATATTGAAAAACGGTGATATGTTATTCTGAAGGGATTACCAAAAAGTTGTGGAGTAAACATTTTAATTCAAAATTGCATATTTTATAATGCAAACTGTTCTCTTCTCCTTTAACTGTCCTTTAATAAATACTCGGCTTCAGGCCGGGCGCGGTGGCTCAAGCCTGTAATCCCAGCACTTTGGGAGGCCGAGACGGGCGGATCACGAGGTCAGGAGATCGAGACCATCCTGGCTGACACAGTGAAACCCCATCTCTACTAAAAAATACAAAAAACTAGCCGGGCGAGGTGGCGGGCCCCTGTAGTCCCACATACTCGGGAGGCTGAGGCAGGAGAATGGCGTGAACCCAGGAGGCCGAGCTTGCAGTGAACCGAGATCTGGCCACTGCACTCCAGCCTGGGCGACAGAGCGAGACTCTGTCTCAAAAAAAATAAAAAGAAATAAAATAAAATGAATAAATAAATAAATAAATAAATACTCGGCTTCAATAGTAGCACTCTTCATTCAGTTTCTATAAATGTTACTGCCTATATGTGTTTATGTCTATCATTTTAATAATAGTCAAGTATAGCCTTTAATTGCACTTTATTTTACTTTTACTTCTTCTCCAGTCCAAATTGAACTTGTATTCAAGTTCAAGTCCACTGAGTACAGGTAGATGGATTGATTTTTCAGAGTTCACACAGCAAACACTTATTAAAATCCTATAATATACAGGAAGAACCCATAATACTCTAGAAGATAGCATGATATAGTAGCGGAAAGTACAGTTTAAAGACCTGTGACCTTAGCTATAAACTCAGCTTCTGGAGTTACAGCCTTATGGTATTTGGCCATTTTACTTTCACTTACTAAGCCTAAGTTTCCCTATATGCATAACAATACTAATGGTGCCTATTAGCAGAATCTCTCTGAGAGTTCAATAAAGTAATATGCACAGCCCAGACATTCCCTAATAGATAACATGTATTCGATAAATGTGAGTCCCCTCCCCAAGCCCTAACTGTCAGTTACCGAAGAGCTGCATGATAAATGTGTCATACTCTCAGGAGCAAAGATAATTATTATATTTATAACTAAAATCTGTGCTTCTATATTAATCATTCTACAGCAATTCCTGCATCACACAGGCTCCTCAGTTATCCCAAGCAAAACTAAAGGAGACTTGAGATTTCCTGAACTGTATTACATCTCATTTGGGATACTTTCTAAACAAGTATAAGGAATCCTGGCACTCCAAGTCTGAATACATTCATAGATTTGTCTTCAGCTTGTCTTATGCAGTGTCTTAGATATACAGCACTTTATAGTTTATAAATGAGCACAGTTAATTTACATACCCCTGGGTAGTTTTGATTTGGTTTTATTTAAAAAGGAACACTCTATCAAACACTAGAGTTTATCCTTTAAATAATTAGGAAGAGTTTTATTAAATTCCACCAAGGCTATTCTTTCAACTTAAAGGTTGTAATTTCTAGGTAGAGGAAGCTTTTAATTACCTCCTTAACCCCTCTCAATTCCACTATGATTAATAACTGATTGTAATTTGCCTCCTCCTGGGCCATTCTTGGCCTGGTATTCACAGCATTATAAGTTCTTTCTTCTGCCTTAACTGCCTCCTCAAAACTGGAAATTTGCTAACACTTTATTCTGTTTCTCAGTCCTTCCACCTAGTAAAACGACCGTCTATTTGACATCCTGATATTTCAGAAGGGCAAGGGCTACAGTATTGTTCACATTATTTTGCACTTTTTAAAGTTACATACATTGTAGGTAATCAGTCAATATTGTTGACTGACAGGTTTTTCTCCATTATTTTAAAAATTAGAATTAAGGGGGTGATATGTGTTCTCTTATTATACATTTATGTGAATGCAGCTCTTATAGTCCTCTAGATTCAGATTGAATATGAACTAAATGAGGAGAAAAGAGGATATAAAAGAGAAAGTATCCAGGTTCTGCTATGGTTCCACACCTGGAGAAGACTACAGAGGAGTCACAGATGTCCAACGATTCTGTCCCCATTTGGTCCATCTGGCTCCATTACAACTTACTCTTTCATAAAGTTAGCAATGCATTAGTCAACTCCTTGAGTAATTTTCTCAAATCTGAGTACTGTCCTTGTTCCTGGCTCTTAATTCTTAGGGAAAATTAGTTACCCCTTTTTGTCTCTCCCCAAGAAGGATGAAACCACATTGTCCTCTTTTTCTAGTTTTTGAAGCATTAATGAAAGTGTAGGTCCCCAGGAGGATGTTATTCTACAGTGGGGCTGTAAAAAAAATGACTAAAATGGTAAATGAAACAATACAGATATGGACTGCCAATGAATAGTGCCGCACAGAAGTTGCAAATGAAGATTCTGGAGTCAGACTCCCTGAGCATGAATTCTGGGCACCACTTTCCAGCTGTATAACCCTGAGCAAGTTACTTAAAACCCCCAAGCTTCTTTGTCATCTGTAAAATATAAAGAATAATATTATCTCCCTCACAGGGGTTCTTTGAAGATTAAAATAAATAACGTGTTATATGGTCAATATTGCCATTTGCAACACAGTCAGGGCCAATAAATATTAGCTAATTATTGTCATAGAAAGATACCTAGAGCTAATTTTGAATGGATTATAACAGAAATCAGAATACTCAAGAAACAGAACCCACAGTGTAAATGCACTGAGAAATGAGTAAATGAAAAACCAAAGGTCCCAAGTGCTTTTCTAATATGTCTTATTAACAACATCAAAAAGAATCTCTTTATTTCAAGAAAAACACTTTGATCCCTCGGGATTAAAGAAAAAGAAAGAAGCAAAAGCAAAATAGCACAACTCTATGTGACTGATCACTGCAGATATCCTCTCATGCAACCATCAGGTTGTGCTCCACAGGCTAAATGAGCAGTGTTGGTAGAAGGAATGAGAATCCAGTAAGGGAAACTTCTGCTTGGGGTCCTTGAAAATTCATCTCTCAGAAAATGAAGCAAACAACAAAGGAATTGTACCAACTCTCTTTAATTGATAAATAATTTATGGGTGATCAGCAGGAACATCCATCCAGGCGGTTGATTAAATGCAAAGTATTTTGATAGCAGAAAGTTACTACGGCAGGCCTCATAGGAGAAGGAAAGCGACCCCAACAATCAATGCCAGTCCATATATTGATGGATGTTGCACTGTCTCTTCCTAGCAGGCTATTTGCCCACCCTCCTCCCCTTGATCACTGGCAGGAAAAGTTACCTCCTGTGTGAGTTTCTTTCTCTTGTCAAAATGATAGAGGTTAAATGTGGATAAGGAAGGCAATTAAAATAGATCTGTCATGAGTGTGTTATCCCAGTGTGCCATCCTGATTTCCTTCTCTAGTGTGAACTGCTACCGGAGGATGGTAATTGAAATTCGTCAGTGTTGACAGCTGATGACTAATATGGAGCTTTTCATTATGTATCCCTCCTGGAATAGAAAAGAGATGAGTGCATGCTAAACTCCAGATGGAGGCAACCACAGGACAGAGAAACACAGACACAAATGAAGGCAGTAGTGGAATGACTGTTTGGGAAAAACCTGGGACCCTCTGAAACCAAATTTTATGGAAAGAGAGATAGCATTAGTTTTCTTCCTTCCTGTCTATGTAGCATTTCCAACATTACCATTATCCCTCGTGGTCCATGTATGTTTATATCAACTGAAAGCCCCACCAACTACCCTTTGGCAGAGTAAGTTTGGAAAGAATCTGTGAGTTCCACTGCTTCTTCAAGTTTGAAAATGTAATTTTATAGTAGAGAAACCCAGGAGTCATTCCTATTACTCACTTGTATTATTTTATAGTTTATATATGATTTTCCTATGTATCAGAATTGTTAAAGTAAACTGATAAATTGTATTATCCAAGTATAATTCTGCCAAAAGATCCCAAGAAATCACCTTTAATTAAATTTTGGCTGAGTTTTTGCATTGGTCAAAAATAAATACTCATGTCAATGGATTTTTGACATGTGGAACAGAAAGTAAAAGGACTCAAAGGTGGAGCACAATATCTAAATGAACGATTATCACATAACAATTTACGCCAAACTCAGTGGCTGACACTGACTCGTTTATTATAACATACAAATCTGTGGGTCAGGAATTTGAGCAGGATTCAGTTCCAGTTCTTCAATTCTGCATGGCATTGATAGAGTCTCCACAATAGTATTCCGTTGGCAGATGGGCTGGTTTTGAGGGCCTAAGAGGGCTTCACTTACATTTCAGGTGGTATTAACTATATTATCTTACTTTCTGTAGTCTTCATGCTCTGGCATCTGGGTCCTTGGGAGACACTTCCCTGCCACTGAGCTAATTGCAAGACATAATAAGCTATTCCCTGTGAGAGAACCTTTCATTTGCAAACCAACCAATCCAAATACACTCTCACAGGGAATTGGAAGCAATGTCTATGAGGCTGGGCTCTCTAGAATATCATGGAGTCCCTACACATCATCCCAGAGTGGTCAGACATTTTACATGGCATCTCAAGGATCCCAGAAAGGATGCATAACGAGACTTGAAGAGCAGCTGCAAGACTTCTTATGACCTTGCCTGGGAAGCCTCAGAATGCCACTTCCTCTGAACTGGTCAAGTAGGTAGCTAGGAAAACCCAATTAGACTCCGTCTCTCAATGCGCAGAACAATAAAGCAATTGCAACCATTTTTAATTTACCATGAGCAAGTTCTCTTTGGTCAAGTTTTTACAGATCCCTAATTCATGATCAGTGTCAGTGATCATTCTGAAGGTATGGTAAATGAAGTTATTTCCTAGTTTTGTCATCTCTTGGGGATTAGACAGTCTTTTCCAGGAGCATCATGTATGATTTCTGTATGTTTTCAGGCCAAGTTAATCTGATTAATGCAGTTTCTGCTGCAGAAAACAAGGAAAATAAAAGCAAAACAGGGTGGCGGGAGCTTCACTTCAGGGGATATGTTTTGTCACATGCCCATGGGCAGAGTGACACAAATAAGCATCTACTGATTTCATAGAGGGAGGCATGACATTATGATAATTATTAAGAGTAAGGAAATAGAAATAGTCCCCAGAGGTGTGCACATGCCCCTAAAGAGGTATTAGCATTGAGTTTGTGTCCTATTTGTTTTCTAAAGCACATGCTTTCTAAACATGTATTTGCATTTGAATATAATGAGTATAATTTATTCTTACTGACCAAAATTACCTTAAATGTGAAAATGATGAAGCTTAAAAGTGAATAACTCAGCTAATCAATCACCAGCATGCTAATGGCCCTGCATTTCACCAGGAACACTTTCCCTCGGGGCTAGCAAGCTAAGAGCTAAATTCCATGCTATGACTGCATTTAGTGTTCTTGGGTTAACTCAATCTCTGATGGAAATGTTGTCACCACCAAGGAAGAAAAGGAAGAGAATGCAAAATAAGTCCAAGTCATGTTTCACTCTCTTTAGCCTGAACTGTGACAACAGACATTTAGATATGCAATGATGCCAATTTATTTTCTATCAACATGTGGTAAAATATGAATGGACCCTGAATCCAATTACATAAAGAATATTACACAAGCATCTTCCTTACATTTCACTAAAAAGGAGCAGTCATTCTGCTGGACTACATTCAAGAAGTTATTGCTTTGCTATCACCAGACAATTGTACTATTTTACATAATCAGTATTCAGAGGATGGTATTTTGCTAATAGGCAAAATCCTACAATGACAATTTAAGTGGTTTGAAACATGCATGAGATAATTTGGAGTCACGGCTCTGCCAGTTGCTAAACAAGTGCAGCAGGAATGTAGGCTCTCTAAGCATCAAGAGTGTTGCTGGGGGAACAGCCTGTCCTGTTTGATCAAGGAAACTTTGCTAACATCAAGTCAGGAGCTCAAGTTAACATCATCATTTCAGACTCTTACTAGGGGAGATTAAGCATCTTCACTGGATAACTTCATTGCTCATGATGAGGTGGGGACATAGAACAGACAGATGGTTTTTAGTGGTTGGGGTGCAAACTCATGCTGGACTAATAAAAGACCTCTGTCTGAGACCCAACTTTGCTGCCAATTAGGACTGAAAGCTTGGGTAAGAAACTTAATCTCTCTTAAAATTATTCTTCATCTGTTTAAAAAATAAAATTAGGACTTGCCTCCTAGAGCTCTAAGTATTAGTTGAAATTTTACATGTAAAACAATGGAAAGTTGACAAATAGTAAGTATTCAATAAAAGTTAACATCTGTTGTTTAAATGGGGAATTAACATCTTTTGGAAATGATTAACCCTACATAAATGGGCTTCAGGGGATCAATAAATCTCCAGAAAATGTGACAAAATTCTGGGAAGACATTTCATAGCTTTTGTCAAAATTCTGAGTGGGCCCAAAAACAACAACAGAAAAAGTAAGGATCATTACATTACATATTTTCTAGTAGAGAAGACATGTTTATGAACTTTCAACAAATATTTCTGAAGTTTCACTAAGTGCCAGACACAGTGCTGTCATGCTGTCCTGGGGATACGACAAGAGTCTAAATGTCTTCCCTTAGAAAAGTGGGCTTGGAGGGAGGGAGTACAGACATCAACCACTACTCCATATATAAATGTGAAATGTGACAAATCTTATGAAAGTAAAGATCAGAGTACTACCAAAGTATACATTAGGGGAAACCAATCTAGGTCATTTGTTAGACAGTTGTGTTCAAGCCTAGTTTTGGAGATTTGATTCTATGGGTTGGTGTGAATAGAGGCTTAGTTTCCTCATACTTGGTGGGGGATGAATTAAGAGCTGGTGGCTGTAGTCCTGGGTCACATGGTTGGGTGCAGTGTGCGCATTTACTGTTTCTCCTCAAATGTTCTACCTGGCACCCACCCCCACACCCAAGCAATCCAGTACTCCTACTGATTTGGCTAAGGTCTAGATTCACCACACAGCTGACCCTTTCTTCCTGTTCTATAACTAATGTATGTCAAAAGTTCAGCATTACTACAGACATATTGGAAACATAACACATATTTATTTTTTCCAACAAATTCCCCTTTCACTGTCAATCCATTAAGTTACACTTTCCTGCTTGGAAGCCATTCCTTAGACAATGTTTTACTTCTATACAGTATTTTTTGCATTTGTCATTTTAAAGTATCCATAAGTATATCTACATGTAAATACAAATTTACATAAATGCATTAATGGTTTATAGCATATTTGCCTTATCTTGGGTGATCTTTCATTTTGTTATCTTGGGTGATCTTTCATTTTGTTTTGCTTTTTTTTTACTTTCACTTCCCCCTCCCAACCATATCACCATACCTATAACATGCCTTTATTAACAATTCATCTAGTATTATGTGTGTATCAATATAAAAAACTATCATTTTCAATATTCATAGTCATGTGTGTAGATACGCTTATGTAGTCATATGTAATATTTTGCATATGTGATTATACTATACATGTTGTAATATATCATATAGACAGATAATGTTTGCTTAAAAAAATAAATCTTACAATACTTTACCTCATCTCTCTCTTCTTAGTTAATATCTCATAGACATTCCTCCAAGTCAATTGTTATAGCTCTACCTAATTTTTTAGTGGTTGCATAATATTTCATGATTTGGACATACCATGACTGCTTTGATAGTTTTCTTAATGTTAGATACTCACTTTTTTCAGGATATTATACCATGATCAATATTGTAATAAATACCTCTGCCTGTATAATCTTATATATTGGTAATTCCCAAAAAAGGGATCTGCTCAGTCAAAAGTCATACATCTGTGTAATTTTACAGGCAATTTGTCTTCCAAAATGACTAAGCAATTCACATTTTGTTTCCACTAATCCTCACATGTGGGGTACTCAGTGATAACTGCTATGCCCTGTTTTCAACCTATAAGCTTCTCTGGAGGACTTTACCCTACCAGGAGTTATGAAAGTCACAATCCAACCACATTGTTGACCATGTGCCTTGAACTCTATTTGATCATTTAAGAAGTATTTATTGAGCTCCTACTATATGCCAGTTGTTTTACTGGGCATCTTGGGATACAGAGATAAATAAGATAGCTAAAAGCTAATAAGGTGAACGTCACAAAAAAGTGAAATCTGAGGTTCTGGGATGTATGTGGTAAGGGAAGGTAAGGTCTAGGGAGAGTTTCCAGAATAAAAAAAATTCAACTTTTTTATTTTCTAAACTCATTGTATTTGTTTTCTGTGACTGTTACAACAACTTACCATAAATTTACTAGTTTAAAATAAGAGAAATTTATCATTTCACAATTCTGCAGACCAGAAGTCCAAAATCACTTTAGTAGGACCTGAATCAAGGTGTTGTCAGGACTTCACTCCCTCCAGAGGCTCTAATGGACAATTCATTCCTTCCTTCAGTCAGAATCTGATGACTGCCGGCATTCCTTAGCTTGTGGTTACATCACTTTAATCTTCCTCTTCTTCTCTTTTGTCTGTGTCAAATCTTCTTCCATCCCCTTCTCATAAGGATACTTGTAATTGCATTTAGGACCCATCTGGGATAATCCACGATAATCTCCTTATCTCAAAATCACAAATTTAATCACATCTGCAAAGCCATTATTAGCCATGTAAAGTAACAATCACAAGCTGCAGGAATTGGGACCTAAATATCTTTGTGGAGAGAGAGGAGAGGAGGAGCATTGTTCAGCCTACCACACTCATTTATTTAATTTAAAAAAATTTTTACATTGGATTTATATTCAGAGATTCTTATTTTTAATGAGAAAAAATAGCATGTATCTTATTCATGATTTTGGAAAAATAATATAAGCAGTGATTAAGAAAGTATGTGAGCTTAATCTAGATTGCTTGGATACAGTGGGAGTCTGAAACATCCATTTGGTCATTCTAAGCCCGATTTTATCATGTTAAAACAATAACTACCTCCAAGGGACTCTGTTGTTTTTATATCTGAGATAAAAGAGGTAATACTTGTAAAGTACTTGGCATATGAGTATGAAATAAACATTAGCTACCATGATTTAACTTTTCAGACATAACACCATTCCGAGGGTTAAATGATTGGCTGTTTCTAGCTAAGCCAAATTTTTCTTGCCATAGTTCCAAACAGCTCCAAATATTAGCACATGCTTCTTTTCTCCTCACAGTTTACAAAATCATTTTCTATTGTGAGTTCCCCTTTATCATTCCAGCCTTTTTCAGTCCTTTATTTTCTCCAGCTAATTCATTGTGTTTCCAGCTTTGTCCCAACTGCATAATCAAGTTTCCAGTTTGCTTTGCCCCAACACTGTGTTGAATGAGGACACTGTCTACTTTTCCATTTATTCATATTTGTTAAATGGAATATTTAGTTTATATATTTTATATATATATAGTTTATTTATCAAATATTATAAAATTTTCATGAACTAAATCAATTATTTAGAGTCCTAAAGTGAATAGAATTTGTTTCTACTTATATATTAAAGGGAAAAGTAAATCATCACCAAACTTACTGGCTACTTTGTAAAAAGAAAAAAATTAAAAATAATTTGTTAAACATTGTGTGTGTTCAACATTTATATGTGTATATGTGTGTATGTGTGTGTGTGTGTGTGTGCCTTTAAGTTGGCATAGATCTATCCAGTCTCTTATAGTACTCAGTTTCTAGTTGACATTTACATTTCACAAGAAACAACCCGTCATTTAGCCGTGATAGAGATTGCTTGTTGGTCACTGATGCAATCTATTTAGCTGAGATTTGGCTTCAAAGTCATTCCAAATGGGATACTTCACAATCACCAGTTTGTCAAAACTGACATCTGGGGAGAAACCCCTTTACCATTCTTGAGTAGATTCACCCTTCTTGACTTTCCTCTATGTCTTAGTCCATCTTCTGTTGCTATAACGGAATATTACAGACTGGGCAATTTATAAAGAAAAGGAATTTATTTAGTTCATAATTCTGGAGGCTGGCAAGTACAAGAACATGGTGCTGGCATCTTGTGAGGACCTTCATGCTGCATGATAACATAGAGGAGGACATCACATGGTGAGAGAGAAGAGTGTTCCAGCTCAGATCTCTCCTCCTCTTCTTATAAAACCACCAGTCCCATCATGGGGACCCTATGCTGATGACGTTATCTAATCTTTTTTTTTTTTTTTTAAAGATGGAGTCTTGCTATGTTGCCAAGACTGGCCTTGAACTCCTAGGCTCAAGCAATTCTGCCACCTCAGCCTCTTGAGTAGCTGGGATTAGGTCAACTTAATTACTTACTAGAAGCCCTACCTCCAAATACCATTGACATATGAATTTGGGAATTAAGTTTTCAACATATGAAATTTGAGAAACACACTCAAATGATAGCACTCTGCATTTGAAATGTGGTGATAAATTTCCTTGGGTAAATGCTGTTGGCAGTGCATTTCCATCTCATGAAAATCATCCACAGGGAATCCGTGTTTTTAATCATGCCTTTATTAGAAACATAACACTATCTGCTACTTTATTCAGTGAGTTCCTTTCTCAATTTATTAAGATTTTAATAGCCAGAAGTCAGAAGAAGTAAGAGGGCATGCTCTATTTTCCCTTTGACATACGTAATTTTTTCCTTTTCCACTCTGTGACACTTTCTCTGTTTTGTTTTTCTCTTCCTAAACAAAATAGTAATAATAAATATTCATTGTTTAAAAATGATATGTAGCATTTAAAATTCTCTGCGTGCACTTTCAGATGTTCTAAGTCTAACCAAAAGTAGCGATGTGTTCTGAAGTGCTTTGCAGTTGTGAATTACTGGTATTGTTTATAACATCACCATAGGAAATCCAATAGATTCTAAAGTGAAAGACAAAGCTCTCCTATGAGAAGACAGATGACTGACACCCCAAAGGAGTATAGAAAATTAAAAATGTTACAGACTAAATTGACCACCTGTCTTAAAACCTAAATGTTGATTCTATTGCAAGTCTGACAATAGAGTAAGAAAACTGAAGAGTGTGTGTGTGTGTGTGTGTGTGTGTGTGTGTGTGTGTGTGTGTGTAACAAGTCAAAAATCATTCTGGAGACTCATCTTCCTAAATGGTACTGCTATACTTCCGACCAGTACTCCCTCAACTGTAACATATGCTTTGTAGTCAAACAGTTATAGACTCCAATTCTGTTCCTGGGCCCTATTAGCTGGTAACCTTAAACAAATTACCTTGCCTCTCTGAGCCTACTGCTTTCCTCATTTGTGTAAAGAAAAATTGAATATTGTCTGTGTAAAGCATGCAGCACAGTGCCTGGACATAATACAGTTCATTAAATGCTAGCTTTGTTTCTCCAAGGAGACGACGTGCCCTGAGCTGGGGAAGGTCAAGTAGACTTTCTTTGAAATTCAGGTACTAGAACTATTTTAGTGATCAACAATTTCCTATCAGAGATGACTGGGAGATGCTAATTTTAAAATGTTAAACTGACTTCTATACACTCCAATTATGTTAATATCCAAAAGCAAAGTACTGGGATGATTTTCAGTAGTTCAAGTTATATTAATTGTAAAGGTGAATTCAGAAGCTTCCCATTTCTAACTGTCGAATTTTTAGAACTGATGCTTATAAAATGAACATTAAAACTTGGATAATTTTTTTTCTGCTCTCTGGATATCAATTGCAAAGGACACCATGGTTTGATACCTTACATGATTTAGTACCAGGAGGGGCTGCTAGTGCATGGAGTAAAACTATAACACAAGTAGAGAAGCATGAACCCTCAAAATACCCCTTATCTTCACTCTTTAAGCTGAGTTGCTTCAATTGTATATGTTATATGCTATGAGCTTCTGCTTAAAATGATTTTTAAAAGACTTTATACCAAAAAAAAAAATTAAACCACTGCTTTAAGAGAGAATACTCTCTTCTTGTTCTGACCCTATCTATACCTCTCTGATCCCATTCCGGGGTATGATATTCCTTATTCAATTTAGCCACTCACATTCTTTCCATGTCTTAAATGTGGCAAGCTCTTTCTTACCTTAAGGAGTTTTACACAGGCTATTTCTTCTTTTGCAAACCTTTTTCCACCACTCTTCAACTGACCAATAATTACTAAGTCCTTATTCTTTTGTTCTCTGCTTATTTATCCCCTTAAAGAGGCCTTTCTTGAACCACACCACCATCTAAGGTTTTCCCTGAGAATTCTCGGGTAAAAAACAGAGCACCTAATTAAATTTGAACTTTAGACAAATTACAAATACTTTTTAAAAATTTATTATTATTTTTATGGATATTTCATAGTCATACATATTTATGGGGTACATGTGATTTTTTATAATACAAACATACAATGTGTAATGATCAAATCTAGCTAATTGCGATATACATCACCTCAAACATTTATCATTTCTTTGTGTTGGGAACATTCCAAATCTTCTAACTATTTTAAAGCATACAATAAATTATTATTAACTATAGATGCCATTTTGTGCTACTGTACACTAGATCGTATTCATTCTATCTGACAGTAATTTTTACCCATTAATCTACCCCTCTTTATCCTCTCACCTCTTTCACCACCCCTCTCAGGCTCTGATAGTCACCAGTCTATTCACTATCTTCAAGAAATCAGTTTTTAACCTTCCATATATGAGTGAGAATATGAAATATTTGTCTTTCTGTGCCTGGTTTATTTTACTTAATGTAACATACTCCAGTTCCATCCATGTTGCTATGAAAGACAAGATCTTATTTTTTATGTTGGAATAATATCCCATCGTATATACTTAACACATTTTCTTTATCTATTTATTTGTAGACACCTGGTTGATTCCATATCTTAGCTATTACAAATAGTGCTGCAATAAGCATGAGAGTGCCAATAGCTCTTCAATAAACTGATTTACTTCTTTTGAATATGTACCCAGCAGTGGGATTGCTGAATCATACAGTATTTGTGTTTTTTGATTTTTGAGGAATCTTAATACTATTTTCTATAGTGACTGTGACAATTTATATTCATACCAACAGTGTATGAGCATTCTCCATTCTCTGCATCCTCACCAGAATTTATTTTCTATCTTTTTGATAGTAGTCATTTTAACTAGCGTTAAATGATATATATCATTGTGGTTTTGATTTGCATTCCTCTGATTAGTAATGTTGAGCATTTTTTTCATATACCTTTTGGCCATTTGTATGTCTTCTTTTGAGAAATGTCTATTCAGATTTTTTGCCCACTTTCAAATTGAACTATTTGGGTTTTTGCCATTGAGCTTTCTGAGTTCCTCATAACAATACTGAGCAAAAATAACAAAGCTGGAGGTATCACATTACCTGACTTCAATTTATACCTCAAAGCTCTAGTAGCCAAAATAGCATGATACTGGTGTAAAAACAGACACATAGACCAATGGAACAAAGAACCCAGAAATAAAGACATGTATTTACAGCCAACTTCTTTTTAACAAAGGGACCAAGAACATACTCTGGGGAAAGGACAGTCTCACCAAATAATAGTGCTGAAAAAACATGGATACCTATATAAAGAAGAATGAAACTAGACCTCTAATTCTCATCATGTAAGAAAAATCAAATCAAGATTGGTTAAAGGCTAAAATGTGAGACCCGAAACTATGAAACTACTAGAACAAACATTGGGAACATTTTTCAGGACTTTGATCAGGAAAAACATTTTTTGAATAAGACCTCAGAAGCACAGAAAACCAAAGCAAACATTGACAAATGGAATTATATGAAGCCAAAACGTTTCTGCACAGCAACGGAAACAATCAAGAAATTAAAGAGACAACCGAAAACAATGGAAGAAAATATTTGCAAATTATACACGTGAAAAGGGATTATCAAAAACAACAAAGATTATTTTGTATTTATCTTAAATTCAAGTTCATACGGGCATCATGCGTTTTTATTTGCTAAATCTGGCAACTCTAGTTTTTCTTATATTTTTTCTCAGCGACACGTAGTTTTCCTTTATGGCAGTTTCATTGTAATTTTGATTATTTATTGAACATATTTTTATCCACTCCACTCTAAAGCTGGTGGGAAGGATTAATCTGTTTATTTTTCTTCTGTGTATCCAGCAATCAGTATAGTGCCCAGCACAAAACGTTGTAAAAATAATCTGCATTAGTTGAATTAATGAATCCATAAATACAAAAATGGAGCTAGGTATGAGTTTGTGTCCCAACATTTTTAAATTTCAATGTCAGTTATGATTATTTGTTTCTGAAATCAGTTTTGAACTATATAATTTCCCACACTAACTTGAAGTGAAAATTCCTTGATTACATATTTTACAATAAAGCAACTGTTCATTAAGACATTCAGTGTAATGATTTTTGAAATTCCAAAGTAGTACCAAAAAGCCATAATAATAGATATGGTTATTTAGCCAACTACCATGCACCAGATACTTTAATTTTAAGGGGATCAGAAGATGCCACCTCAAAATATGCCACTTTGACAAGAATTATTTTGAGCTGGACGTAAATGAGAATCAACAGATAGAGAAAGACTTGTCAGAGGTTCCCTTATCCAACTAAGAGCAGAAACTTCTGAGAAATGAGGACTGCCGTAAAACTTCTCTCCTAAGGTAGTTTTATGGCCATGAAGATATGGAGAGTCAACCCCTAGATGGGTATGCAAACAAATCTTCCTAAAATTAACCTTTATCTTCTATGACATAATTTTCATTATATATATAAGCTCCAGTGTATTTTCTAGTTACTTTCCTACAATTTATCGCCCCAAACCCAAACCCCTTTTCCCTTGTCTTATCATATCTTCATAATTTATCATTCTTTGTTTTTTTCCAAAAAGGTATATAAGGTCTCAGGCCTATCACTTTTTGGGGGGTCTATACTTTTTTACAAAGACCTCTATATACATACGTACTAATAAACCTTTTCTCCTATGTAATCTGTCTTTTGACAGTCTAATTTGTAGAGCCCCAACCACTGAACTGAAGAAGGTAAAGGAAAACATTTTTGTTTGTTTGTTTCCTTCTGAATTACATGGTCTCTAGTGCTTGAATGGCCCTTCGATCTAAGTATTAGATCTCTTTTGCAGAAGAGAAAATTAGGGTTAAAATACTTGTCCCAGATCACAAGGAGAATGTACACAAGACTCTAGATTGTTTCAGTCAATCCTCATTTGACTTTGTCATGTTTAAACTAACATTTCTCAGACCTCCTTCAAGCTAGAGTTCTAAATGTGAATTCACTTCTACCCATTACATATACCAATGCAAGATTGGGACAGTGGAAATGAGGCCAAGGCTGCCTTCTTGTGGCTCATGGCTTTTGTTGCTGGCAAGCAAGCATCTTGAAAATCTGAGGGTTTTCTGTAGTAGCAATCCCAGGTCATTGACCAATCTCTTGGATGTTGGCAGGCAGTTACAGCAGTGGTGCTGGAAGAGATGCTTGCTTCCAGCATATCTCTGGGGAAACCTCAGAAGTAACACTTCCCTAGGAGAGCTGTTCTATGTCTCACTCTTGGAGTCACTAGAAGCTGTTTTTTCAGCCCTTCTTATAATCATGTAAGTATCTAATCCACTGTATTACCTTACCGTCTGCTTTAAATACCTACAGTGGATTCTATTTCCTGCCCTAAATACTGAATATTGACTGATACAGCAAGTACCTAACAGACTTTAAATATGATTCCAAGTCTTGCTTTTGTCACCATATCTTTATAATATGGTAGGGGTGTGTATATATATGTGTGTGTGTGTGTATATATGTATATATACACGTATATATATGTGTGTGTATATATATGTGTATATACGTATATATATGTATATGTGTATACATATGTGTATATACACACACACACACAAAGCAGATTAAATTTGCTCCTTATTTGCATGACAGTTAGAAAAATGTATTGTCAAAATATATTCTAATGTGAATGATTGTAATAAAGACTCTGATTCCATTTTGTAAAATGCTTGACAGCTGATAGCTTTTAACCCTTCCCCTTTCCCTTCCCCATCTGGGCCATATACAGTCATGCTGCTAACAAAACCCAGGTGCTTCCTTTGACTCTGTTAGGAAGAAACCACCTGCAGGAGTCATCACCTGATCCAACCTATGTAATCACCATAAAAACCCCAAACCATTCCCTTTTTCTTATTTCCCAAGACATTTTGGACAGCTTGGGGGCCTGCCCTGCTCTCCCCAGAAAGCCTCTGTATGTGAGTAATAAATCTTTCATATTCTTTTGGTGTGCATATGGTATCAGTCTTGACAACCAAATTTTGGATGAGGAAGTCCATCCTTCTTTTTCAGCCTGAACATAATAAGAACTATAGGTGTTATCACATTGCCTACAAACAATGTAAGTAAGACATTTAAAAAGAAAACAAAAAGAAAAAGCAAGAATATCTGATCTAATTGGAGGTAAGCCTGACTAAAATCCCTTAAGGACAAAGCAGCTTTATTTGAAGAACCCTTAACTATAAACATATGTGAAATATCTGTGCATTAAAATTTTTTATGTGAAATCCAATTGTGATTCATTCTAATAGCTTCAATAGAAACACAATTACTTCCCACATCCAAGTATTTTCAGAAAGAGCCATTGTGTTAAAGAGCAGCTTTAATGCACAACTAATTTGAGGCTGTTAAATATTTTAACTACTGAGTGAGTGATAAGAATTAATATTTCAGGATTAAAATTCATTGATTATTGAATTTCTGCTATCTAGTCACTATAAACCAATGATTAATGTTATTTCTATAGAATATCTTTTACTTAAAAAGTTGATAACTCTAACAGCCTAAGCAGGGTCATAAATAACACTTACAGATACCACAGCATTTCAAAGAAGCCTCAAAGAAAGATAGCACCTCTCCATTGGAGATCTGTTTATGTCTCAACAAGAAGAAACAAAAATCACAAAATTTTCAGCCTAGAAAGATGATTGGCACCTTGATCTTTAAGCTCTTAATTACAGAGGAAGAAGTAATTCATATAAGTTGGGAGTCCAATGGCTCATGAGTGAAAGTGCTGGTACCATAGAGGCACCAGAACTTCCAACAATCAACTCAGTGTTCTCATACCTTAAATATCTCTGTAGGATTTCTGATGGGAAGCCAATAGTCCTAATGCTAGAAAACATATTTCTTGAATCTTATAATATATATTAAATAAATCCATTTCTCTAGTCAAGAAAATTGCTTTCATACACTCATCAGCTTGTGAACAGAGTTACTGCTAGCCTAGATGGCACATTTGTGCAAGCAAAAAAAAGCAGTTCCTCTGGAACCTTTGCACTTCTCCGTCAGTCTGAAATTATTGCAAAACTAGAAGCTTATTTTTAAGATGTACGTTAGATTTAATCATCTGATCTGATTGATATCTTTTGACTTTAAGAAAAATCATCAATTTGTTTATTTGCAAATTAGACAAAGAATACTGATCTCATTGGACTGTTGCAAGGATGAAATTAAATAATAAATACACACAAAGCATTTAGCATTAATCCTGACACTTCGTAAGAACAAAAACAAGTGTTTGCCATTTCTATTAGCAGAACCTCAAAAGTAGCTTTTCTCCCTTCCTTTCCCATTCCCTTCTCTACCTATTAGAACATGCAGGGAACGTTAGCCACATTGTCAAATTATTCAAGCCTTTTCTTCCATATGGAAACTGATAAAATCAAGTCATAAACATTATAATGATTATCAATCTTGGTGCCTGTTTAGTTGTCAACCTAAATTGTCACTTCATAATATGAAAGACATATAAGAAAGGCCATTAAGGGTAAACATCACAGAGAAATGTTAAAATATTTTTAACATTAAATTTTTTTTAAGCAATAGCTTTATCCACTGTACAGTTGAACCCTAAATAGTGTAGATGCAATTTAACAAGCATATGTTATAAATTACTATGCTTAGAGGAAAAGAGAAAATGAGAAGAAGCTCAAGGTCAGTATTTATCCCAAAGGGTGTTAAATCATACCGTAAATAACATCAATAAATTAACATTTCAATATATACATGGTATTAGTAAGAAATATATGGAAACTTTTATCACAGTTATAAATTTTTTACATGTCTTTTTAAAAAATTAATATTACTTTTACACAAAAGTAAAATTGGAGAGCTTTATAAAATCTTTGCAAATTATGAAGTAAGATTTGAGAACACAATTGTGTAGGACCAAGAAACAAACCACCTTTTTTTTTTTTTTATCCTACTGAGTCTTCTGACTGAAGTAAGTCCCAAGTCTTACCTTTTACTGGCTCATGGCATGCATTTTAATTATGCATTAATTATCTTAACAAGAGAGAAGCTGGACTATTTAGGACTTATTCTTTGTCATAAAGTCTTTAGGGAGAAATAAATCTGAGAGAAATACTGGGTTATGAGAGAGACTGGAGGTGGGGGCCATGGCGAGGTGGCCTTCACATGAGCAAACCTCCGTTTGGAAATAATCTGGTGGTCTAACAGGCAGAGATGGCCATGAGACTGTCTCCCAATCTTATAAGCTTTCAAACACTGGGAGTATAAATAATGCATTTCTCTCTCTCTCTCCCTCCCTCCCTCCCTCCCTCCTTCCCTCTTCCGGCCCCCTCCCCCTCTCTCTTTCCTTACTGTGTGTGTGCATGCATGCTCACTCTTTATGCAAACCTTCCTCTCATTCCCCCTCCCTCTTTCCATCTCTCCAGCATTACTTTTGGTTTAGTATAGCATTGTCCGTGTTTTTAAAGTAAGCTTTAGTTTTGTGCTGTGAGAGGCATATATACTGTAGTGATTTAAAGCACTGACTCCAGAGTCAGACAGCCTGGGTTTGAATACTGGCTCTGTCATTTACTAGGTGTGGACTTGGTAATTTATGTAAGCTTTCTGGGCCTCAGTTTTTACATCTGCAAAATGGTGATAATAGCACTTTTCTCATAGGAGTGTGTGAAGATTAAGTGACTTAGTCTGTGTAAAGCATTTTAAACAGTTTTGAATATGTACTAATCTCTAGAGAAATGTTTGCTTTTGTTATTATTTTTATGTTTCCTAAGCCTAAATTGCCAGGGAGAGTCACCAAAAGAATTGGTCAGGATGTCTAATCTATGGAGTGTGAACCTGACAAAGACGGTGGCTCCAAGGAACTCAATGACCATGAATCTCTTTCTGTATTAGACAAAAATGCAGGGAAAGAATTCCCACGAGAACATCAACTCTAATGTGAATCATAAAGAGGCTAGGGAAGCAGGAGGTAGCTCCAGAGAAGAGGAAAGAATGCTTTGCCACAGGTTTTTAAATCATGGAATCTTATTAAGGAGTTTAGTATTCATTGATCAGGTGCACTATCCATTGCTGTGGTCACCAGAATAATACCCGCCCCCTTCAAAATGTCCACATCCTAATCCTCGGACCTATAAATATGTTACCTTAAATGGCTAAAGGAACTTTGCAGATGTGATTAAAAACTTTTAGATGGGGAAACTATCTTGAATTATCTGGGTGGTCCAAAGGTAATCACAAAGGTCCTTATAAGTTAAAGAGAGATGCAGAGAGATTCGAAGATGCTTTCGTGCTGGCTTCGAAGACGGAGGAAACAAACCACAAGCCAGAAATATGGGCAGCCTCTAGAAGCTGGAAACAGATTCACCTCTAAAGCCTACAGGAAAGAATGAAGCCCTGCCAATATCTTGGTTTTCTTTGCTATATGAGCACACTCTGGACTTCTAATCTACTGGACTGTAAAATAATATATTTGTATTGTTTTAAGCCAGTAATGTGTTACAGCATCAATAGAAAACTAATGCAGCCACCCAGTGCTTCACTGGCTTGTGTTTCTTTTGTTCTACCAAGAAACATAGTCGAGTACTATCAGTATATGTGGCTACTCTAAAGAGGCCAGGGAACCCAGATGCCAGGCCACGTAGGGTAGAGGGAACATTAACTTTTGCCCAGCCTGCACTTCTGATAACTTTACACATTTACTTTTAGTCCACTCTCCTAAGCCATCCAAGAAAGTACTTGATCTCATTTTCAAGAGTTGGTTGAAACTTATTTACACGAATGTTTTCTGTTAATTATTTGAATTTTTAAGTTATTTTTCTCAAATTAAGTTTTTAAAAAGCCACAAAAAAAAAAAAAAAAAAAGCCAACTAAGGGCCACAGTGGGGGTGGAGGGATGGGGGGAAGGTTCTCATTCTGTCACCCAGTCTGGAGTGCAGCGGCGCAATCTCAGCTCACTGCACCTTCACCTCATGGGCTCAAGTGATTCTCTTGCCTCAGCCTCCCAAGTAGCATGCCACCACATCCGGCTTAGTTTTGTATTTTTAGTAGAGATGGAGTTTCCCCACGTTGGCCAGGCTGGTCTCCAACTCCTGGCCTCAGGTGATCCACCTGCCTCAGCCTCTTAAAGTGCTGGGATTACAGGGATGAGCCACCCCATCCAGCCCCTCAGGAGGTTTTAAGGAGCCCCAGCCCTCCTTCTCCCCTTCCGTGCCTGACCAGCTATACTGCTCCATCTCCTCCTGCCACATGCCCCCCCAAGTACTGCACAGGGTTCCCCACCCAGGGGGCTCTGCACCATGAAATAATGTGAAATACTGACTGTGGACCAAACGCAATAAAACCTGTTTTTAAGATGGAAAAATAAATAAATAAAGCTCTGCCTCCTCTGGATGGAACAAGAGGAAATATTTTAAAAATCAAGAGAATTCTCTTCACTCCAGTTATTCAAAGCCAAGGCTACTCCAGCAGATAAATTGTCCTTACCCTGAATTAGGAATCTCTGATAGCTGTTTCTGATGGTGTTGCAGGGTATCTAAATTGTAAACTTTTTTCTCAGATCTCTGTTAACCTTGAACCAATAGTTTGGTGAACTAAAGTAATCTCTTAGCTTATTTCTCAGCCCAATATAGCAAGATGCTTGGTACCAAGGATACATTTTCATTGTTCTCTTTCCTTTTTGTATTGCTCAGTCTCTGACCTAGCTCCCCAATTTGTGAGCTACACAGCTGGGAAATGATCAATAGTCACTACTTTCTGCTCCAGCCAAGCATTTCCTGACCCATGTTTCATCAAGACCTGAAACTCATGGTTCTGTCAAGGAAGAAGTAAGGAGAGTAAAGGTATACGAGATAGGAAAAATTGCATTAGCCCTGGGAAATGTAGATAGAAACCCCAAACTCTGAAGAGCAAATCCAACTTGTCTGCCTTGCAACATAGCAAGTGTTAGCTGCTATGTGATGATTTTATTCAATTCAGTCCAACAAACATTGATTGAGACCTTACTCTGGGCAAAGAATAATGATAATTAAGTCACACATGGCATTAGGGAAACTGCTGACAT
Source organism: Theropithecus gelada (assembly GCF_003255815.1). Taxonomy (NCBI): domain Eukaryota; kingdom Metazoa; phylum Chordata; class Mammalia; order Primates; family Cercopithecidae; genus Theropithecus; species Theropithecus gelada. The sequence goes on along the minus strand of NC_037675.1, from coordinate 83,495,859 downwards.
TTGTGTTGATGATTGATACTAAAGAATTAACAAAATTAGAAGAGAAAACCTAAAAAAATTGCTGTAGTGGTATAAGAGTAATACTAATTACAGTAATTTATGGGAACTGCTTATCACTAATGCCTAATTGTTATGCAGCACAATCATGATTATGCATGCCATTAAATATGTGTATGAGGGACTTTAGTGTGTGTTGTATTAGATTAGGTTAAAACAATGAAATATAAACATGCATGCTCAGTCCTCATAATGTGTTACTCATGCACTAATTTGTCATCTGCTCACAATTTTTTAAAATTACAGAAAAAATGCTTAGCCCATGCATAAGATAGCTTGGTTCTTTTCTACCAGGGGAACTATAAATTGATTAGTGCACTTGATTTTCTAAATGAGTCCCCTATCATTGCAGTCAAGAATTGTAGTATGTTTTTTTTCCTCCCCGGCTTTCTTATAAATAATTTTAATTTCCCTTTTCTAGCCGTCTATTTTAGAATGAATGCAACTCTGAGAGGCTCATTATCTTGAGAGTCTGCAGAAAGGATGAAGTAGGATGACTCAGAGAAGCTCCCATGTGGTCAAACCAATCCAGTCACTCATTTGCAGATTACTTGTCAATCAGTTAATCAAGTGGACCATGTCCATTGCCTCAGAATTCAGTTAAAATAACAGAGTAAGATAATGTTTGTGTCTGTGGCTGACCTGTGTACAAAGTGGCATTTATGTTCTACCCCTAAAATTCAGTAGGAACTTCTGATATAAAAGGATTTGAAAATAACGGATAGCTTCAACTCCATAAGACTGAGTTCCAACCCAATTTATTCATTCTTTCAACAAAATGTATTTTAAAATGTTTTATGTGCCAGGCACTGTGCTGCATGCTGGGAATGCAGAGACTGGTAAGGTTTAGTTCTCCCAGGAAACTTGGGATGCAGTAGTAGGCATTTCCATGGGTTTTACAGAAATGTACTAACAAAGTTGCCAGTTCTTTTTCATGATCTTCCTTGTATGAACAAAATAAAAAGCATGTATCATTAGCTTCTAAACACTGTAAAAGAAACTGAGTCTGGATACTTTAAAGAACATGCAAATATGTATTTTCTAACCTTCTCATCCCACAGTCCATTATTTCAATGCTGTGACCAACTTCTGGGGCCAGAGACGCACCAGACTATGCCACCACTAGCTCCTTCTGTTCAATGTATCCAACCGCATCAGCAGCAGCACATGAAGTCCCCGGGAAAGGGAAATAATTGTATTCTATTTGAATTTGTATAGCCAGTTGTTCCAGTAAACTACCATTTTCTACCTTCTGCCTTCTGAAACCCATCACTAATGGGTAGGTAGTCTTACTCATCATCCTCCTGCTTCATTCAGTGAGTTCATGAAAAGAAACCCTTTTAGCTCATATGGCTACATCACTATGATTTGTTACTGAAATCTCATTCCTAGAAACCCCAGTCCATCCTTCGTTGCCCTACTCAAGTCTTTCCTTTGGCTAGTGCTTTCATTGTGACTGTCGGGATCCATGCTTTTGCCTCTCTTTCAAACATGGCTCCAACCTCCCTCTGTTCATAAGTGCAAACTGGCTTTCACATTTGGAATACGGGGTGCAATAGAACCCAGTGCAATAAAAAGCTATTACTTGCGTTCGGACACCCTCAGTAAGCAGAATGTATCAGTCTATTTAATTCACATCACTGTTCTTCTGGTGGTTATGGCCTTAGGATGATTATAATATCTCTAAGGGTGAGAGGATATATAATCCAGATTGTGGACATCCATGATCTGATATCATTATTGTGAGAATTTGTGGGGTGTGGTAGTATATTTGCCATGTCTTGGCTGACCATTGATGTTTTATCATTTCTCAATGTGTTTTCTCATTTAAATTTCATACCACCAATTAGTATAGGCGCACTGGGCTTGATTGTGCAATTTGTGTCATGTACAAAGGTGCTCATCTGTAGGAGCCAAAATCCAGCTAAAGCACCACTACCCAAAATCTGATCATTAGCCCATAGGCGGTTTTAAGATTTGGAATCATACCAAGACAATACGTGGCTAGTTTTCACTGGCTTTTAAACCCCCCTCTCCTTGGTCTCATTATCATCTTCTAAACTCTGGTAATTTACCCATGTATGCATAAGCTTCCATCCCACCAGTTTCTCTGTGATCAGTGATGGCAACTTCATATCAATGATCATTAAAGTGCCAACCTTATAGATCCTTAACTTTCTGAACTCCAGCAACCATAAGTTCATTACACTTCACTGGCCATATCTTAAGATCTGTACTTCCGAGATATAAAATATAAGTTTCACTACTTAGGCCATGCTTTTTATCTTTTTACTTTTCTACTAATTCATTGGGTTGTACATATTCTTCTCCCTCTTTGTTAACTCTAGTCCTGCATCCTCTCTTTTTCTCTACAACATGTGACTCCTTTCAAAATTCACTTGCCTTTTTACGTGATCTTGGTCAGTTACTGGACTCAGAGTCATCGTGCTCATGGAATGTCCATATTGCTTATTCATATTGCTTCATGATATACAAAGCTAGGGTAGTCTACATTGTTCACATTTTTCATTCACATCTAAGGCAGCCAAGTATTAGTGGGGACAATTTTACAGCCAATCTTACTGATTCTACCTCTATCCACCCTCACTTAGGTCTTTGGTCCCACAGCTCAGCAAAACATAACTTACTATATTGTACCAAGACGTTCTTAAAATGTACCCCTGCATTTCCTTAATCATAGAATGGGGGCCATAATATGTATATGTGTAATATGCAATGAAGTGATATAAATTACATAAGCCAATGTCTTGCACTTGTGAGGGTGTTAGGGTGTTAATAAGTGTTGTTTCCTTTCTTCTACTGCAGGAACAAACCCCAGGCAAGCCTACAACTTGAACCTACTGGTGGATGCTCCTGATAAATTGGCTCACTGAAACACTCGGAACGTTTATCTGATAATCACTAATGGGCAGACAAGCAGGCATGTATACTGAGATTTGAGTGTTTTGGGAATCTATGAGAGTGTAAAAAAGATTGTCAAAAATGGCAAAATGGTCTTACACTCTTCATTCCACACATTAACTGTGCATAGCTATATTCTTTGCCATTAAACAAGAATTTACAGACTTCATATTTATATTAGCTTTTCATCAATCACATTACAGTGTTGTAGCAAATATGCATCTACTGTCTCTTCTGTCATCTCTACCTTAAAATGGCACTCCATGTGTATCTATATAATTTTCCTTCTCCCAATAGAGATAAAGAGCATATATTTTTCCTTTCTTCATGTCTAAAACTTTAACTTCTTTCTTATTCCAACTCTTTCTCTTCCAAAATTCTATCGCCTTGCATCTGAATTTTTCTTTCCTCTGTTGAATCCTTTCTATAAGTCTGCAGGGTTTTCACCACCATTTTATGTTTTAAACTTTGTATTTCTCATGAATTCCCCAAGTGGAGATTTCCAGTCTGCAAACAAAGGCCACCTCCTCTGTGAAGATATTTTTTATTCCCAAATTGGTAGTAATCATTCCATGTCCTAAAATAGCATACCAATTTCTCAAAATAATTGTATGGCTTTTAGACAGATAACTACAGTACAAAATATAACATGAAACCTCAACAGTAGACTCGGCGCCTTTAAAAAGGGATCTATGGTTTTTGACTTTGATAATTGCAAACAGTAGGCATTAGATGAAATCATATGAATCACATTTCAAACATATCTCACTACAAATGCGAAGAGTAGGTTGTTTGGGTTAGATCATAACAGAAGCTCGAAAGGTTTTCCATTTCTCCTTACAGAACCCGATTCACTGTTTGAGTTATGAGAAAAGACAAATACAAACTATAACATGTATTTCCATTCTCTTAATTTTAAATATAAACATGTTGAGAGATAAGTGTCAAAGATAAAGGCAGAATGTGACACCTTTGAAGAATGCATAAGTTAGTGCCAGATTATTAAACAGAATAGACTTTGGTTGGTAAAAATAGTTTTATCAGCTGTAGTGTGTATCTTTAAATAATTAGGTCTGGAACTTCCAAATTTGAGACTACATAGTATTGATGCAGTTAACTCTAAAAGCCATAACTGCCCTCAAAACCATTCATAAATATCAGTAAAATTACAAACCTACACATGGAGACACTTTTAAAGTTCAGAGAATTAGACGTATGCGTCACCCAGCCACAAAATGAAACTATAGAATGGCCTCAACTCTATGTAACTGACCACTTTTCTCCATCAATGCTTCGTGCTTAAAAACTAAAAACTTGTTTTTTAAAAAAACATTTCTTCCATTTTAATATACATCTAGGAGAAGGCAAAGCCTGACAATAGTTAAACATGTATTTACTTTAACTTATTTTTATTTTTTCTAAGGAAAGAAACATTTAAACATGACAGAGTTGAATGGTTTAGAGAGGGAAGGAAATAAATGTTATCCAGGAAAATATTGGCTCCTCAGTATTGCTTCTGATGAGCTTCCATACCTATAAATTTCATGGGCCAGTTGAATGATTTTTAAGATTTACTAAAGCAGTGAGACATTTAAATGATAATCATTGTTACCTTTTACTTTGAAGTATAAAAGTCCAATAAAAACACAGATGACCTAGAATATGTTAGGAGAAAAATTATAAGTAAAAAATTTATAATAAATTATAGTAAAGCTATATATAAAAATTAAAACATTGAGACAAAGCCAAGTACTCTATTCAGATATGCGTCTCCAAATAATTTAGAAAAAAATCATTATTACTGTGTTTTAATCTGAGAACTCAGGTCATCACAAATGCATTTATGCTTATAATTTCATAATTTCAGACTGTATAAATGAACAAGGTTTCAGAACGTTTTTAAAGAAAAAAAGAGAATATCCAGGTCAAACAGTATTTGAATGCAAACATCTGTAAGTCCCCACTCCATCAGAGCCCAATTAAAATAAACAAATCAATATAAAAATAATGTAAAATGTTGGAACTTAGGAGCAAGTATGATCTTTATGTCATAAATTTGGATGTCTTTGGCCAAACATAGTACCCATACCTATAGGACCAATGTATGACAAGGGCTTCCTAATATGGCAGATAATAACACAGGAAAGAACTCAAACCTAGTCATGCCAGTTATCTTCATCAGAGGTTGAGTAAAGCAGAAAACATACCCTGGAATCAGTGGCTTCCACAAACATGGAGAAGAAACTAGACATGAAATTTGTTATAAAACAATTTTATGGTCCAAGTTCCCTTGTTTCTTCCCAGAGCTGCTGAATTCATAAAGTAGTAACATAAAGATAAATTATTTAGTTATTTAGTCCTACATTAAAGATGATGAATACAAATAAACAAGAATAAAGAAACATTCCTGATGGGCCACCTTTCCCATTCATGATCCTTCCTTTTTCATAGTGAGCACTTAATTGGCATAACCCTCCTTGGCTTTCTCTATTGGGCCACTCCTTCCCAGGGCAAACCTAGTGACATAATTGGTCAACGAGTTTTTGAAAAATGAAAAGGGCATGCTTAACTCAGATTTTCTTTTTTGTTCTTGAGAGTAAGCTGACTACAAAAAGCATGTTTTCCTCTCCTTCTCCCAACAGAAAACATATAAACTGTACTCTATGACTATACAGCAACAAACTTTGAAAATAACATCTGGGAGAAAAGGCATTAGATGTGTTCAATTTGGAAAAATTCATCTAGCTGTACGGTCATAATATTTCTGAATATGTTTTAACTCAAGTAAAACTTTATCAAAATATAAAAGAATCAAAGTATAAACCAAAACCCAAAATTTAGAACATGACTTATAAAAACTTAAAATGTGACCTTGGCTATATTTATAGGCAAATTTATAGCTATAAATACTTTTATATTTAAGGAAGAAATAATAAATTAAGCATTTAATGTAAGAGATCATAAAAAGAATACAAAATAAAGAATCTAAACAAAAGAGAAGAGAATAATTTTTAAAAATTTGCATAGAAATAAATGAATTAGAAAACAACAAACAGTATAGCCAATATATTTACCCCGAAATTGGTTTCTTAAAAACAGTCAAATAAAAAAATAGACAAACCACTAGCTCCCTACTCAAGAAGAAAGGAGAAAAATACAACAACAACAAATTAGAAATCACGAATGCTTTAAAAGATGAGAAGACTTTTAAATCACACAAAAAATACACGTGTATTTATCAGAGAATTATTTACAATGGTGGCAACATGGAAACTTAAATTTTCAGTAGAAAAACATTATTGGCTAATGGTAATATTTTTATGTAATAGAATACTATTCAGGTATTGAATAGATCTATGTAGCTAAAGTTTTGTAGGTTTTGTTGTCCAAGAGACTTTTATAAGTGCTATGCAACAAAATGTTATTTTTTTACTTCTGAGTGGTGATATTATTTGTGAAATACTGCCTCCTGAAGAAGTTATTGAGACAATTTGATTAAATAATATATGTTCATATTTTGCTTTCAACAGTTTCATTCAAGCATTTTCTGTATGTCAGACCCAGTGCCTCGTAGTAAGTTAAAGAAAGAAAAATTCGACTTTCATTTTACTGATTATCTAATTGGTGAATCAAACATTAATCAAATAACTACATAAATTAATGGCAATGAGTATAAAAGGAAATCCACAGTGTAGTTTGGGATCCTAAAACAAGTGATAGTACCTAACAATCTAGCCCACGGCAAATGCTCAATCCATGTCGCAGGTTTTCTTCCTTTCTTTCTGATGCCCAACCTACTTCTCGTCCCATGAATCATATTACTTACCAAGGGATTTTTGAACAGACTTATTACAATTTCCTAAAGTAATTATTTAAAAACTAATAAAACCAGGGAGTAGTCTCAAGTCTAGACATTGGGGCAATCTAGTACATTGTGTGCTAATAACATCCAGGCTCTAAATCCCAGCCATTTAGGTTTGCTGTAATTCACAACTCAAGTGAATCAGTAATGAATTTCCTGTCCCTTGCTTTCTCAAAGCACCAGCCTAATAAAAATGCAAATACACCTTAAACATTTATGTGAAAAACCGGTATTAGGCTTTCCTGACTATCTACAGTCCCCTAACCCACTTGGGTCAATATCAACGAAAGGTATAGGTAGTTCCATTGGTGACAGGTAGGAGCACTGGTGAGAATCTGCATACACCACCTTACTCTATGGTTTCCTGTCATAATACTTACTGGCATTTGTATTGTACATGCCCTGGGTTTGCTTTTGTAATTATTTGATCATGTCTTGCTCCTCTTGTTTTAATTTTACCCAGAGCACTTTTCACTAACTAATATTTTTTCTTGTTTCCTCCTCCGTTGAGGGAAAGAGAAAAAAATGAAACAAGAAATTAGTAGGCTCTAGTGTGAAACTTTGCTCTTCCCCTGTGATGTCATGGGGAAAGAAACAGAGCCCAGGAGTGAAAGGACTGCATGGCTACTTCAGAATGTGGGTCAGGGAAGACTTGACTGAAGAGTGATATTTAAGCTAAATGACCATTAGAAGCCATCCATACAAAGACTGAGAAAGCCCAGGATGGGAATAGCTCACAGAAAGGCCCTACAGTGGGGAAAGGGGTTGATTTGTTTTAGGAACAAAAGGGATATCATTAAATGAGTGCTTAGAGGGTGAGGAGAAAGTTGCTATTGAGTTCAAAGAAATAGGTAGAACCGGCCGGGTGCGGTGGCTCACGTCTGTAATCCCAGCACTTTGGGAGGCCGAGGCGGGCGGATCACAAGGTCAGGAGATCGAGACCATGGTGAAACCCCGTCTCTACTAAAAAAAAATACAAAAAAAGAGCCGGGCGCGGTGGCGGGCGCCTGTAGTCCCAGCTACTCGGGAGGCTGGGGCAGGAGAATGGCATGAACCAACCCGGGAGGCGGAGCTTGCAGTGAGCCAGGATCGTGCCACTGTACTCCAGCTTGGGCGACAGAGCGAGACTCCGTCTGAAAAAAAAAAAAAAAAAAAAAAGTAATAGGTAGAACCAGATCTTGCAGGGTTTCACAAGGTAGAAAAAAAAATCATTTGTGTGTTTTGTGCAAAATTCAATGAGAAGCTATGTGTTATTTTTCATCAAGTGAATAATGTGATCATATTTGTATTTTGAAGGATCACTTTTGTTGGTGCATAGACAATTAATCATGGAAAGGTTTAACTTACAAGGAGGGGCCGGGTGCAGTAACTCACGCCTGTAATCCCAGAAATCTGGGAGACCAAGGCAGGTAGATCACCTGAGGTCAGGAGTTAGAGACCAGCCTGACGAATATGGTGAAACCCTGTCTGTACTAACTATACAAAAATTAGCCAGGTCTGGTGGTGCGTGCCTATGGTCCCAGCTACTCAGGAGGCTGAGCCAGGAGAATCACTTGAACCTGGAAGGCGGAGGTTGCAGTGAGCCGAGATCATGCCACTGAGCGGCAGAGCAAGACTCTCTCTCTCTCAAAAAAAAAAAAAAAAAAAATTACAGACAGACAGATTCAAGTAGAATGCAGTCAGGTGGTTTTTGCATTTATCAAGGCCAGAAGGGGCTAGAGTAGCAATAGTAGAATTGGAGAGAAGCAGGTGGTTTGGGACAGGTTTTGGAGAAAGAGTAAGCAGCATGGACTGATGGCTTTGAGATAGAGGATGTACACAGGAATACATTTAAAATAACACCTAGAATTTGGTTTCTTAGCCTGGATGCCAACAGAGCTCTTTACAGAAAGGTGGGAGAATGAGAGAAGGAGGTTCTGGTTTGGATGAACAAACCAATAATTTAATTTTAGTTTGAAATGCCTGGCAAACACCCAAGTGAAGATACAAAGCCATCAACTGACCTGAAATATATTAAAATAGGATTATATTCTGGCTTATTATAAGGCTAAGAAATATATTGCTTCTTGGAAGAAATTTCACAAATCTTTGCTTGGTCCATTATATTTGTATTTTAGCATTTAACTCCCAGAGAATAGATACATCTCACGTTCATGGTCCTTGGAGTTTCTTCATTATCCCCCACTAATAAGAGATGTGAGATTATGTCTCCTATTTCTTTATATCTCTATAATCATTTCACTTGATGAACCTGAAAACCTGTTTATAATTGATAAGGTTCTCCAAGTTGAAATACCAAAACAGTGATAACCAGTGAGAGAAACACCTATATACACATGCACACCTATACACATGTATATATAATGCCTAATATATAAATAATATATGTATAACACATAAATTCGACTTTTCACTCAAGCTTTTTATGCAGGTTATCCAAATACAGAAATGAATATTACATATGGATGTGTGTTTCCTTCTCTGAATGACACATTCAAAATGCTCATTCAGAGTAGCAATCACTCTTACTGGGGATTTTACTTTCTTTTACCAACAATTGCTTTAAATTTTGGGATGGTGCAAAAGTAACTACGGTTTTTGCTATTAAGAGCAATGGCAAAAACTGCGATTATTTTTGCACCAACCTAATAAAGGAATATGGATATTTTGTCCAATTTAAAATAAAATATGCCAGAACTTTTTGTTGTTGGCATTTATCTCTAATTATCTGTATGATCATGGTTAAGTTACTACATTTCAGTTTTGTTCTACCATAAAATGAAAGCCTCCAACAAGATAATCTCTGGGTCCCTTTCTTCTGCAAAATTAAATGTAAAAGAAATCCACAATTCTCCTAGCACCAGGCACCCTTAACTGTGCCTCATAAATAATAATAATAATGTTTCACAGAGTGTATGGCATGAAGAAAGGATTGTTTGCAAAATGCAATTTAAACAGATCGCATTTTATGGCTTGCCATTTACCGTAGTAGTAAATAGCAAATAGGCAGTTGTGCTTACGTGTATTTGCTGATCTGTCAGACACTGGAAATAAGCCCAGTACATTATCCCTTTAAAACCAGGACACGCATTCATTCTCAGGGAGAGGCATTACGTTTTTATTGAAAACGACAAACCACTGCAGCTGGGGTGAACAACAGAGGGGGCTCCTTTCATTACCATTTAACATATGCATACATGTTTTTCAGAGTGAGTGCCAGGATTCGCTTAGCCGTCCTCTGCCATGTGTCAGAGTGAGTATTACCATCTATGTCTATGATTTTGAAGGCTGCTATTTTCTCCTCATATTCTATCTATGTCAAGCTCCAACTCTGCTTCATTTACCAACTCTAATTATGTAACTTTTTTTTACTGATTCTTTCCCTCAATGTCTCCCGTATGATTTGGTCCTATACCTTCCCCAGTACCATTTCTAAGCCTCAGGAGGCTGTTTCTTCACAGCTCAAGTCTACCAATGCTCTCAAGATAATGTCCTTCTCCCTTGGAAATTGAAAGAGGATAACAATCATCACTGATTCTCAGTATAAAATATCCAAACATTTTATATCTTCCTTCTTTTAAATACCACATATAGAGATATTTTATGAAGTAAAAAGGACCTGGGCCTCATAGTATTAGTTCTCCTATACTTCCATGAAGTTACCAAAATTGTATGTGATTTATGTAGTTATAGACTTATGAGTTAGGGTTGTATCTAGTGTATGCTCATCTATTTTATTCTTATAAAGAGTGTACAACTGGTACAGTGTACTGTAACTCAGTTGCTGAATTTTACATTATCTGAAAATAGAAGCACTTCTCTGAACTACATTATAGAAATTGGAGAAAATTTTATTCAGGCTCTTTATACAGGTGAGAAATGAATAGTATTTAAGAATAAGTCTGATTTGGTACAGAGCTTTCATGATTTATGGGCAGCTGATCAGATGACTGAAATGTTTGCCGATATTTTATTCTGTGCCATAGAAATATCATTTACAATTCCAAAGACACAACTGCTTAATTGTGTTCAATAAATCCCCAAAACAGTATATAACTTAATACAGAATTCAATCCAATTTACATATACCCAATATAGAAGGGAGCAATGTGCTGTTTAGGCTCGTGGGGAACTGACGGAGAGTACTTGTTGGTAGATGGTTCTATTTGTGTTTGAGTGAAAACAATAAGGCACTTTCTCTTCATGTATGTACATGTTTATTGCAGTTATAGTATATTATACTAGTTATAAATTATTTACAGGAATCAAATAGATGAACATACCTAGATACATTAGTGCAGGTGGAAAATTCCCCCAAGATCACATACTCATCTTGGAAGTTACTCTGTCATCTGGTACCATTTCACAATAGGTCACATAACCTGTTGTCTCACCAGAGAATCAGGATAGAATCTTGAAAGGGAGAAAATGTGCCACTGAACAGAAACTAAACCCACAAACCAATTCTACAAAACAGTATATAGCCCTTGAACCCAACTTGAGATTATTCAAAGTAACATTTACGTAGAATTAATGGCTATTTTTCACTTGAAAGGGCTACGTTTCTTCAGTATTCTTAAAATATTACAGTAAGTATCCTTAACATGTATTTTAGAGCAGAAATTAAATCCCAAGCATGATTTATGTAAGCAGCATAGATAAACCAGTAAAGAAAGGAAGTTTTCTTCCTTTGCTCTGTTTACACATCCACTTACTCTACTTTACTCACATGATCCCACTCAGCGACTGTGGACTCTGTGTTTTATTCCTAAGGATAACCCCTTCTCTCCTGCCACCACAAGTCAAGCACAAAGGTACATTCCCACTGTAGTTTTCCCAACTAATAGGAAGTGAGGTATTGATGATCTTCCTGAATAGCCCCACACTGATGCTTACATAGAGGAAGTCTATTAGTTAATACACAGGGCATTTTTGAAACAATAACTTATATTCATCTGTTTTCACACACTGCTATAAAAATACTATGTGAGACTGGGTAATTTATAAATAAAAGACATTTAACTCACAGTTTTTTATGGCTGAGGAGTCCTCAGGAAACTTACAATCATGGCAGAAGGTGAAGGGGAAGCAGGCACCTTCTTCACTAGGCAGCAGGAGAGAGATAGCCAAGGGAGAACTGCCAAACACGTTTAAAACCATTAACTAACTCTCCTGAGAACTCACTATCAGGAGAACAGCATGAGGGAAGCCTTCTCACGATCCAATCACCTGTCATGAGGTCCCTCCCCTGACATGTGGGGATTAGAATTCAAGATGAGATTTGGGTGGGGACACAAAGCCAAACTCTATCAATACTTGATAGCTGAATTTCCAAAAACAGAAACGAGAAGCTTGTATGTATCAAGTGAAGATTTCATTTTCAGAAAACTATTGAAACTATGCAGGCTGGTTGATGTTGTTGCTACTATTTTCCTTTATGTTATCCAACCTTTAGAATTATTTCAAAGGTTAACAACATGGATTTCTATTTGCTACAGACCACACAAATCTATTTTAAGTATTTTAGAAAGTTAGCATTTTAGCTTAACTACCGTGACCTTGAGTGCAAGAAAAAAATATGTTCCAATATTGGGAAGAAGGCACTATGACTGAAAACATAGCAAAGCCTTGGATTAAGCATGGATTGAGTCTGGAATTGTGAGGCTGATTCATTTTTCCGAATAGTCCATAGGTAACAAAATGTAATCAGATGATTATGAAAGGAAATCTTCTCTAAACAAAGGATTCTCTGGTTTCACATAATCCTATGTGAAACCATGAACTTTCCTTTGCTTTTAGATCCCTACAATAAAGTTTTGATACAAATATCTGTGACCATAATTAAGTAATCTAAGCTCTCAAAGTCTCAGTGTCCCAATGTTTTAACTGGAAATAATAGAACATATATCATTGGAAGAAAATTTCTCATGGCTCCTTTGTATTTCTGCATATATTATAACATGAGTAAGAGTCCTGACAATATATTATTTTAGACTATCTTTTCAAGATTGTTTGCTATGCAAAACAGAGATAGTGTAGAGTAGAAACATTGCCTTTTGCTGTCCAGAATAATAGTAATAATGTCTCCCTCCAGGGCAAAAATTTGACAGGTTTCCTTTTATACGTTGTCCTTTAAAACATTGGACTACCCAAACTTAGGATTCTTCTCCTTCTTCAGCCCAGGAGTTGCCTGGCCCTCATTGCATTGCCCTGGGGGAATTTAGGCTTTGGCAACTGGCTCAAATGCTGATGCTCTGGCTTCTGCCCTTTCTAGAATATGTAGTTCTTTGTCTCTGACCCAAGAGTCTTATAACTTCTGCTTGTAACCTTGACTCTGTATCACGATAACCTGTTAGTTAGCAAGTAGAGTAAAATCTCAAATCATTTCATGTGGTTGTTGTGGGAATCAAATTATATAATCTATTTATAACCCTTAGCTCTATGCTTGGGCAAAGAAGCATTCAAAATTTTTAGCAATAACATTATTAATTATTACTCAAACCACAGTTTAATAACTTCTATAAATTCATCACTATGCTTCACTTTTCAAATGCCATATTCAATTATAGATTTTTAGGATTATATAGTTTAGCTTTTTATTTTCATTTACAATTGAATTAAATATAATGAATATTCAAATGGATTAAAACTTTCACTTTTAATATGCTTAATATTTCCATCTTTGTAGCACTTTCAATTTTCTGCTAATTTCAAAAGGAAAGATATTACAACATTAAAAAGATAATTGAACAAACACTGCCACACAAAGCAATGGTGCTGACTCCACAGACTCACAGAGTGCACAAGCTGTGAGGCCATGGTGGCCTCCACCTCAATTTCAAAGGATATCGTGAACATCCCGGGGACCCAGGCAGAAACCTGCTACAGAGGCGGAGCCACCAGAGTTCAATGCTTAGTGGAGCCACAGGAGTGGGGCCATCCCCAAGACCTCAGAGCTGCCAGCATGGAGCCCCAGCTTGGGAGTGCTGCCAGCACATGAGGGCTCAGCAGCCCATGAACACACAAACATAGGGGTCAGGCTGCCTGTGGCTTTGAGGGTCCAACCCCCACCTCTGGTGTACTCAGAAGGCAAAAGAAGGGGTCAAAAAAGATTATTCTCCAGCTTTAAGATTTAATTTTGTTTGCTCTGTTGGGTTTTGGACTTATGTGGGAGCAGATACCCCTCTTTTTTTGTGCCCATTTCTTCCTTTTGGAATGGAAATATCTATTCTGTGTCTGTCCTATTATCCTATTTCGGAAGTTAATGACTTGTTTGATTTCAAAGGCTCATGGCTAGAGAGTAATTTGCCATAGGATGAAGCATACCTTGAGTCCCAGCCACATGATATACAGACAAGTTAAGACTTTGGGGATATTGGAATGGAATGAATGTAGTTTGAATGGGAGAAGAACATAAATTTGGAGAGCCAGGAGATGAATGCTGTGGTTTGAGTGTGTCCTCCAAAGCATGTATTAGAAACGTGTATCTCCAATGCAACAGCCTTGGGAGGTGGAGCTTACTGAGAGGAGATTAGACGGTGAGGGTTCTGTCCCTATGAATGAGTGAATGTTGTTACATGGGAGTGGGTCTATATCATGGGAATGAGTACCTTATAAATGAATGAGTTTAGCCCCCTTTTGTCTCTCTCTCTCTCTCACCCTCTCTTGCCCTTCTGCCCTCTACTATTAGCTGATACTGCAAGAAGGCACTTGCAAGTTGCTGGCCTCTCGATCTTGGACTTTCCAGCCTCCTAAACTGTAAGCTAATAAATTTCTGTTCATTATAAATGACCCAGTCTCAGGTATTCCGTTACAGCAACAATGAGTGGACTAAGACAGCAGTCAAGCTAGAATTAGCATATACAAACAAACATGCAATCAGCATTAAAAATAAGAATAATTACTGATCCCAATTTTCAGATGCTCCGGTTGGTAGTATATACATAGATAAAGTCCTTTTTTGCAGTTTAGGCTATATATAAATACCTACCAGGTAAGTAAAACAGAATTTCATATTTTTGTCTAGTATCCAATGCAGCAACATAGATTCAGTTATGCCTAATGTATGTGGGTGTGCTTTTTGGGAAAAAAAATACATTGTTTGTGAAGATGAGAGAACTCTGTTCCAGTGAAGATTGCTTAAACACCATCAAAAAGAAAAAGTTCTAGAGAATTTTTCACATGTTGTTCTATTTGACAATCTAGAAATAGACCCCAAATATAAAGTCAGCTAAGTGGTAATTAAGAACCAAGAAATATATTTCACAGTCTTTTTTTATTACTATAAGGTTCACACTGGGAGTTTAAAAAACTAGAAAGGCATGCATTGGATTTAAAACAAATAAAAGAATAATGAACTTGGGTATATAAATATATGACAAACCATTTAAACATTCTTACAGGAAAATAAATTCACAATCTATAGCACTAAAATATTATAAAACCTTTCTGTAGTGTATCTTTAAATTAAACAGAATGTTTTCCTCTGTTTTAACATGTGAGTGACATTATTATTTAGACAGGAATAATTGCTGTTGAAAAGATAGTTGGGACCAGGTGCAATGGCCCATGCCTGTCATTGCAACACTTTGAGAGGCCAAAGCGGGAGGATTGCTTGAGCTCAGGAGTCCAGACCAGCCTGGATGACATGGTGAAAGCGCATATCTATAAAAAATACAAAAATTATCCAGGCACAGTGGTGCGTGGCTGTTGTCCCAGCTACTCGGGAGGCTGAGGTGAGAGGATTGCTTGAGCCCAAGAGGCAGAGGTTGCAGTAAGCCATGATCACGCCACTGCTCCAGCCTGGGCGACAGAGTAACACCTTGCCTCAAAAAAAAAAAAAAAAAAGTTGGATAGTTGGTTATATTCACAAATTCACAAGTCCCAAGTAGAGGGGGCACACCATACCATGGGGGTTCACATAGAGAAGCATCAGCGTCAGCAGATAGAGAAAGCTGTGGAAAAAAAGTGGGCAAGAGCCTTTATTGCAGTTTCTTTGAGGAAAAAATAGTGTGAGGCAGGGTAAGCAGGTTTAGGATTGGCTGGTTTGACTGGTTTGAATAACTTCAGCAGACTCTGGGGCACAGGGGCTGTCCCCAGTTATATGATACCTGGCTGCTATGGCTTGAATGTATTCCCTCTAAAAACTCAGATGTTGCCAAGGTGATAGTACTAAGAGGTGGAGCCTTTACAAGGTGACTAGGTCATTAGGGTGAAACCTTTGTGAATACAGGTGTGCTTATACAAGTGCGTGAGGGCCGGAGTTCGTCTCCATTGCTGTTCAAGCTTTCACCATGTGAGAACACAGAATTTGTCCCTCCTGGAGAAATAATTAATCTTCAAGCATCACGAAAGTCGAGACTAGAAACTCCCCAGACAACTGAACCTGCTGGTACTTTGATCTTGGACTTCCCAGCCTCCAGAATTTTGAGAAATAAATTTCTGTCCTTTATAAATTACCCAGTCTCAGCCAGGCATAGTGGCTCACACCTGTAATCCCAGAACTTTGGGAGACTGAGGCAGGAAGATCGCTTGGGACCCCATCTCTATTTTTAAATGTTTTGTAAAAGGAAATAAAATAATTTGTAAGTTTCCCAGTCTCAGGTTTTGTTATAGCAGCACAGATGGACTATGATACTAGACCTTGGGTGACTTGGACAGGGAAATAGTGGCTCTGAGTGTGAGATCCTGACAGAGGTAGGGGTTAGGGGTATACTCTCTGGATTAAATAAAAGACACTCTTGCATGTGAGTCCTTTCATATCTCTAGGAATTGCCTAGCCCTGGGAGGGGCAGTCTTTCCATGGATAGCAAGATCTCACCATGTGAAAGCATCATAAATGTATAGATAATACACACTCCTTCACAAGAAAGTTATAAGGCTTTATGTATCATTTATGAATATTTTGGTGATACTTACAGTGGAATAGTATAACATCAGAGAAACAACAAAAAAAGTAGGAAATAACACTCCATAGATAGATAGACAGATTGATTGATTGATTGATTGATTGATTGACAGATTGATGATAGATAGATAGATGATAGATTGGTGATAGATAGATAGATAGATAGATAGGTGATAGATAGAAGATAGACAGATGACTGATTGATTGATGATAGATAAATAGATGGCAGATAGATAAATAGATAAAAATAGATCAATCTCTCTATATATGAAGCAGGGAGATGGATTGATTTATTATATAGAATTGTGATTTTAATCGTAGAGACTATCTAGGCAAGTCCGAAATCATCCTAGGATTGTGTGTAGGATTCTGTGGAGCAGACCATCAGGAAGACCAGCCGGAAACGCACCAGCAGTCCCCAGTCAGAATGTCTTCTTCCTCAGAGAAACCTTAGATTCCTTCTTAAGATCTTTCAACTGGTTGCATCAGTTTTATTCAGAATGATCTCCTTTACATCAAGTCAATTTATTCTAGATGCTAATTATATCTACAAAATATTGTCAAAACGATGCTTAGAGTAGTGTTTGATTGAATAACTAAGTACTATAATCTTGTCACAATAACAATAAAACTGACCATAAGAGACCTCATCATTTGAGAAAAATACGGTTTTGGTTTTGATCTCTTTTTTATGTGTAATTATTCAAACAAATGATTGGGTATGAAGCGAGAATAAGTAGAATAAAGATAAAATTCAGTTTATTAGAGTAATTTTGATAACAAAGATTGGGCAGAATTATTCTACTAAATAATTACCTAACCCAATTAAGAAGGTGAATTTAGGGACAGAAATAAATGTCACCAATTAAGATTCAAACTTTTATAATAAACCCCCTTCTTCAAATTAGTAACAAACAGGTAATCAATAACTGCTGAATGAATAAATAGACAATTATAAGAATGGACTACATACACTATTTAATAAATGTTTCTCTTCACTTTTCAACTTTCTACATGTATGGATTTTATTTTTTTCAATGAAGTAAATTATTTGGTTAATTAGAGAGAAATGTATTATTAGAATTAAATGTTATTAATACAGGTGTCTTTCAGTAAGTTAATGCATCATAAAACAATTATAATAAATAATATAGAGTATATCTCATTAAAAGTAAAGCTCATTATCAAACTGAAGGTTTATTTTATGTCAACAGAAAATTTCCCTAACAGTTGCTATAAAATTTTTAAATTAAAAATGTTTAAAATGAAGGAAGTAAGAAATTTTACATTTCTAATATGCAAATACTTCCAAGCTTCTATTTATATACACTTACATAGCAAACATACTTCCCATTTTGTATGTTGCTCACACAGAGAAAAGTTTCAACCCCTTCATTCAAAGTAATATAAAATTATCTCACCACAGTTAGGTATCTGACTGTTTCTTACCAAAGTAGATAATTAAGTTGCTATTACTCTCCTTTGTACTACTTCAGTTTTCAAAATAAGGGAAATACATTGATGTAGAGATCATTATTAAAATGATAAAATAAAAAAGTGAAGATAATTCTAAAATTATAAATAAAAATTATCAAAATATTGCAATATATTTTATTTCAAAGAATGCATACATCTTCTACCAGAAGTCTTCAATCCCTGGGCCACAGACTGTACCAGTTTGGTGAACCCTATTGTGAACTGCACATGCGAGGGATCTAGGTTGTGTGCTACTTATGAGAATCTAATGCCTGATGATCTGAGATGAAACATTTTCATCCTGAAACCATTCCCCGCCCCCACCCCACAGCCCACCCTCTCAATCTATGGAAAAACTGTCTTCCACAAAACCAGTCCCTGGTGCCAAAAACGTTGGGGGCCACTGTTCTAGAGTATAATAATCTAATAGCACTCATATTTGTATAGTTCTTTAAAAAATTACAACTCAAAATTCAACAAGGTTTTCAAAAACAAGGTACATATAAAGTGGAGAAATTCAGCTCATTAAGAAATATTTATCCATTCTATATGTGTACATGAAGTCATGTTTAATGCCCCCGGATAATAAGGCTACTGTTTATGTAATACTGTTCATCTTTAGCATGCTTCGCTAAAATTATCTAATTAATAAGCATGGAAAAATCCTGCTGTGTCCTCCAAGGCTGCCAATGTCATTTCTATGATTGGAAGCCTAATTAAATTCAAAATGATTTGTTTCTTCTCCATAAGAATTTTGCAGCAATTAATTAAACAGTTTAAAAATGTAAGAGGCATATTATTTGAATAATTCTAATTTCCATGAAATTCTCTGTTTCAGATTTGTTGCCCAAGACTACCCAGATAACTTTCTTATCTCTAAATTTTTACAACTAATTTATTCACCTCCTCAATTGGTAGCCTAAACTTCTTATTTGGCCTACATAAAAGGAAAGCTATAGAAGTTATAGGTCACACACACACTTTAATTTACAATAAACTTTAGAAACAGATTTCTTTTAAATTTTAGTTGAAAAATATTCAATGGATATTACACCTCTCAATTAATGATCTGTTCTGAATATTAAATGAATCACATTCCTGAGGGAAATCATTTATTTTATTCCTTTTCTTTTTTTTTTTTTTTTTAAGAATCAACTCAAGTTTTTCTAGGCTTCCTTGTTTCTTTGTTTTGAATTGTTCAATATCTCTCTAAGCTCTTATTTTCTTAGTCAGCAATCTGATACAAGTAGATTATAACCAGAAAATGTCTGACTCAGAGAGATAGCAAAACCGTCTAGCAGAATATTAAGGAACTCCAGTACAAAGTGCAGCTGCACTTACTCATTGATTTAAATTAAGGGCTTAGAGAAAAGGGAAGGAGCTATAAGTAGGAAGACAAACCTAGAGCTTTCAAAATGCCTTTGCTCATACTTATGATCACTAGTGAAACTCTTATGTTTTTTCTATAATTATTGGATATTTGTGATATGTATTTATAATGGCCAAAAGCACTGTAGGTAAAAAAAAAAAAAAAAAAAAAAAAAAAAAAAAGAAGCTGATAATAATCAAAAAAGGAGAGACTAGAGAAAATAATCAAAATAAAAAATCAGCAAATAAATCACCATCAAATAGTTCTTTGGTGTTCCAAACATCAAAGGGAAACATCTTTGCAGACCAAGGAGCTTACAAAGGGCTTACTCTTCCCTTGGAAAAGTTTACCAGTGACCATGTAGTGAGTGGTGTGTTATCTCTGCAAGTGTTTATTCACAGAGGAATGAAGGAGGGACCCCAAAATAATTCTGCTATTTATTCCACAGAAATATTGTTACTTCTGGCCTCATTAGTACTTAAGCTAGGAGAAGCATTAGATAATATTTAGCATCCTTCTTCTGGCTTAGATAAGAAAAATCTAAATCCTATCCTCTACACAGGCTTCTCCAAGCACCTACCCTCATCTATCCCTAGTCACGATGCTTTTTAACACTGATGCAGGACAATTCTGTAACAACATAACTGACGCTAGTAAGGATTTTTACTTGACTCCGATGTTTCCTGTCTAACTGGAATTCAGTTTTAAAGAATCCTGGAGATATTTTACTCTGATGCCTTATTGTGACCCATATTTCTCTCTTTAAGGCAAGATTTCAAAAACTCAGTTTGGGGGTTTCCCTTTTTGGTGGGGCTGTCTTGGGTGCTGAAGTGAATACCAAAGCAATATTGTACAATTTATGAATTGAAGAGGCGATTTATTCTTTTCTTTTTTCTTTTCTTTTGTCAAACAGAATTATGTTTTAATCCTGGCTATGCCAAATATTACTGTAGCATCCTAGAAAAAGCTATTCAACATCTAAAAGCCTTTATATTTTCATGTGTCAAATAGAATAATAAAGTCTAGCTTGCAGTGATTTTGAAGATTAAAAGAAATGATAGAAACAAAGCGCTTATCACATTGCCTGACTCAGAATATATACTCACAAAAATCATAGTTGTTATTACTGTTGTCAGTGGTTGTGTTAGTGTGATGAGACCTGGTTACTTTTTGTTTTTCGATAGAGGACAACCTACTTTGAAATATAATATAATCAGTAAAAAGATAACATTAACTAATAGAAATAAATGCCTCAGACAATATGTTTAGAAAAACTCAAATAGAAAAAATATATCATGATCCAAAAATGGTTACAGAGGGAGTGAAGAATCAAACTGAATTTTGAAGGGGGAATTATATACTTATTTGGACAACCAGAAGAGATGGTAAGGGAGAAAACACAGGCAAAGTTTTGTAACAATGAATGGGTATTGCATAACTAGATGAGAGAGAATAAACTAATCTAGATGGGAAAACAGTTACATTGTTATATACTAAAAGGTAGAATTTGGATCCTTTTAAATACTAAATAAAAATTACTGATGACTTGAATACCATGCTGTTGAGCAAGGATTTAGTCTTGTCATAAGTAGTCATTTGAGATGTTTTATCATGGGAACAATAGTATGTAATTGGCATTTTAGAAAGTTAGTTTTAAAGGTCACATGTAGAATAAATTAAAAGTGAGAGGAAGTGAAGGCAGGAAAAATGGAATGAGTTGAAAAATATTTGAAACAAGAATGAAGCTTTGGGAATAGAAATGACCAGATGCACAAGATATTCCAAAGGATGAATAAGTCAAAATTAGTGAATTGAAAATTTGAAGATGTGAGTTCATTTCCATTGAGGCTTTTTCTTTTATATTTTTATTCATACAGTTCTTCTAACCCTTGCTTGATCTGTCTCTTTGGAGAAGAAAGAGAATAATAAACAACCTCATCATTTATGTCTCAAGTCTATATCAACATCCTTGGCTCTCAAAATATAAAGGCTAAGTTTATAAATCAAGTGAGAGAGAAAACATATTAGACTGTGAGCCTCAGTGTATTTCAACTTGAGTTGAATCCATGACAAGATATAGTGGCTCTGTCATAGGCAGTTTTAAGAACAGAAGATATTAAAATAAAAACAGTTCACTGATCAACCACCATACTTAGTAAAACAGATCCAGCGGCCTTCTAAACATATAAGAACCACTAATGCATTTAATGTAATTCTTCCCAGAAAAAAGTGACTTGAAATATATGAGCCATTTTCTAATACAGAGTACCAGTAAACTCATTTAGAATCTTGAACTCCAGTTTATAATTTTGATGAAAACCAAACATTTTGTTAGCAGCAAAACCATTCCTTCATGCATAATATTACATGAGAACTTATTAACACAAGCAAAGCTGTTCTGGTGAAATCAGTGGGAGGCAGGAGGGGTCTTCAAAGTCTCAGCAGCACTGCTCTCTTTTCATAGCTGGAGAGTTTTGAAATCCCTCAGGCTCCACAGAACACAGTTTGAAAACCACTACCTCAACAAGGATCTAACATGAAATTGTTCTCTTGGCCAAATCAATTCTAGGGTTAAAACATGACCTTGGGCTCACTTTTTGAGTACCCATCCAAGTTCAGTAGACTAATGCACCAAAGTTCATTCATCAAAGTGAAAAACAAAAAAAACTTATTCACCCTCCCAATTTGAACTAGGTGCAAACAGTCAGTTTAAATCACTGTTAAACCTACATTTGATTTAGGATCAAGTAACACACACACACGCGCGCACACACACACACACACACATATTCATTACAATGGGGGTTACGGTTTTAACAAACAAATTTGGGGGAGACACAAACATTCAGTCCATAACAATAATCTTACATGACATTTTCAGCAAACTCAGGGAGCAAGCAACATTATAATTTCCCCTTAAATAGACAAGGAACTTGGAACCTAAAGTTTAGATAAAAAAATAAAATTTGTCCAAAATCATGTGAATAGAAAGTGGCAAAGTCATGATTCACACAGGACTTCATTCTGAGTTCTGAAGAAGAGAGGAAAAAAGGAGAAAGAAAGACAAAAAAAAAAAAAGGTACAATGCATGATTCATTTTTAAAAAATCATAAATAGGACTTCATTAAAAGCAAAACCCTTTGTAAAACCCAATGTTAAAAGAATGAAAATGAAAGCCAGAGACTGGTAGAAAATATTTGCTAAAAACACATCTGATAAAGACTCGTATCCAAAATATACAAAGAGCCCTTAAAACTCGGCAGTATGAAAATATCATAATTAACATTGAGCAGACTATCTGATTAGAGACTTTATCAAAGAAAATAAACAGATGGCAAATAATCACATGACAAGATCCACAACATCATGCCACTAGGAAATTGCAAATTAACACAATGAGGTACCACTACACACTTATTAGAATGGCTAAAATTCAAAAATGACAGCACCAAATACTAGAGAGTATATGAAACAGCAGAAACTCTTATTCATTGTTGCTGAGAGTGCAAAATGGTGTAGCCACTTTACAAGAGAGTGTGACAGCTTTTTACGAAATTAAACATAGTCTTACGTAAGCTGAGTAATCACACTCCTTGGTATTAAGCTTAAAATTTATGCCTGCACAAAAAGTTGCAAATGGATGTTTCTAGAAGCTTTATTCAATATTGTGAAAATCTGCAAATAACCAAGATGTCCTTCAATAGGTAATGGATAAATAAACTGTGGCACTTACATACAACTGTATATAATTCAGTGTTAAAAAGAAATGAGCTCTCCAGTCATAACAAAATACAGAGGAATCTCAAGTGCATATTGCTAAGTGATAAGCCAGTCTAAAAAGTCTACATAGTGTATGTTTCCAACTATTTGATATTCTAGAAAAAGCAAAACTTTGGAGATTGTAAAAAGATTAGTGATTTCCAGAAGTTATAGGGCGGAGATAGGAAGGGATGAATAAACAGAGCACGCAGAATTTTTAGGGCATTGAAATCATCTTGTATGATACTATAGTGGTGAGACATAACATTATACATATGTCAAACCTATAGACTGTATGATTAAAAGTGTGAACCCAAGTGTAAACTATGTGTTTTAGTTAATAAAAAAGAAAAAAAAAGAAAGAGAAATTAAGATAAAGAGAGAGAATATGAAGAAGAAAGAAAAAAAAGCTGGAACCAAGTCAAGAAGGTAATGATGAGAATCCCCAAGACTGCCCATATACATTTCTTGCATTAACTCAGTGACTATCATTACATTTTGTCAATTAACTATTATCATGTCATGATAATATTCTTTATGTTTTATCTTTTCAGTTAAAAACAAATCTTCATACCAAGTCTTCTGCAAGCTAATTTTAACCCACCTCAGAATTAATCCCTTTCTTGAAATATCATGAGATTATTCTTTGTTATAAAGACTTAACTTAGTGATCTCTCATCGAATTAACTTAAATTTTCAGAAGTACTGATTTATGTGTTGGCTCCCTGAAAGAAAAGTAATGCACAGACAGACATAGGTTTGCACTCACACACACAAACACCCACACTAGACAAGAAAACAAGTCTTCAGCTTTTTACTAGAAAACCCTGATTAAACCTGACAGTAAAGTCTCTAGAGTACTCTAAGAAAAAGAAAAAGCATGAAACTCCTAAAATTTTAGAATATAGAAATAAAAAACAGGTGACAAGTCACTAATCATGACATGATGATCACAAACAAGCTAAAAAATAAATAAATTGAAAACTTGAGTAGGAAAACATTGCATTCTGGGGAGCTTTCAAGAAAGCAACTAGCCCTTGAACTTAATTCTCAGTTTAACAGGCCTCTAAATAATTGAATAAACAATGAATGATGTAGGAGGACCAGGAATGAGAAAAATTAAAGGAGAGGCATGATTCTGCATAATCTGTCTAGAGACTGGAGAAGGGGAAAGAGGGAGTTAAGAATGAAGGTGAAAGGATTAATATTCAGTGTTATTTTATTGCAAACACAGACAGGAAGATAATGAATGCTGGACCTGGCTCCTGAGATGCAGGTTACCTCCATCAAGGCGAAGGAGGCATGAATAATTAATAATCCACTTCAAAGTTCACAACCCCCATCTCCTCCCCAAGGTAGCCATCAAAAGAGGCAAGAGCCAGCTAATTGGAGGATTGCTTAGTACATCTCATGCAAATTGAAGCTGCTCTGCCTCAAGGTTTTCTCTCCTTTGCCAGCTCAGGAAGCAGCTGGTTCCCTGAACTCCAGGAGAGAACATTTAGCCCCTTTCAACCACAAATCAGCCACCAGCCTTAGTTTCTTTAAAGGTTCAAAACACCATAGGAGTCTGACCATCAATCAGTGATTGTGTTTTTTACTCAGCCCCACTGTAGTTGGAAAGTTATTGTTGCTGGAGAAGGAAGTCAAAACACAAAAGCACAGAGCTCAGTACATGCCGGGACCTAATTTATCTGTTCACCCATTCTATACCAGAAACCCATTGTCTTTCATTACATTTTAAAACCCAGCTTTCTTGCCTAATGAGCAATTGAACATCAGGCTGAGTGAACTCAATGATTTTATGTATTTAATTTTCAATTTTTTCTACTAAACCCATTATTACAGTCTCAAACTTAGGTGTATGCAGAAAGTGTTTCAAGAATTTTTTTTTTTTTTTTTTGTTCATTTACATTTAATGTAAGTATTTTTTTTTTTTGTATTTTTTTTTAATTTATTTATTATTATTATACTTTAAGTTGTAGGGTACATGTGCATAACGTGCAGGTTTGTTACATATGTATACTTGTGCCATGTTGGTCTACTGCACCCATCAACTCGTCATTTACATCAGGTATAACTCCCAGTGCAATCCCTCCCCCCTCCCCCCTCCCCATGATAGGCCCCGGTGTGTGATGTTCCCCTTCCTGAGTCCAAGTGATCTCATTGTTCAGTTCCCACCTATGAGTGAGAACATGCGGTGTTTGGTTTTCTGTTCTTGTGATAGTTTGCTAAGAATGATGGTTTCCAGCTGCATCCATGTCCCTACAAAGGACGCAAACTCATCCTTTTTTATGGCTGCATAGTATTCCATGGTGTATATGTGCCACATTTTCTTAATCCAATCTGTCACTGATGGACATTTGGGTTGATTCCAAGTCTTTGCTATTGTGAATAGTGCTGCAATAAACATACGTGTGCATGTGTCTTTATAGCAGCATAATTTATAATCCTTTGGGTATATACCCAGTAATGGGATGGCTGGGTCATATGGTACATCTAGTTCTAGATCCTTGAGGAATCGCCATACTGTTTTCCATAATGGTTGAACTAGTTTACAATCCCACCAACAGTGTAAAAGTGTTCCTATTTGTCCACATCCTCTCCAACACCTGTTGTTTCCTGACTTTTGAATGATCGCCATTCTAACTGGTGTGAGATGGTATCTCATTGTGGTTTTGATTTGCATTTCTCTGATGGCCAGTGATGATGAGCATTTTTTCATATGTCTGTTGGCTGTATGAATGTCTTCTTTTGAGAAATGTCTGTTCATATCCTTTGCCCACTTTTTGATGGGGTTGTTTGTTTTTTTCTTGTAAATTTGTTTGAGTTCTTTGTAGGTTCTGGATATTAGCCCTTTGTCAGATGAGTAGATTGCAAAAATTTTCTCCCATTCTGTAGGTTGCCTGTTCACTCTGATGGTAGTTTCTTTTGCTGTGCAGAAGCTCTTTAGTTTAATTAGATCCCATTTGTCAATTTTAGCTTTTGCTGCCGTTGCTTTTGGTGTTTTAGACATGAAGTCTTTGCCCATGCCTATGTCCTGAATGGTACTACCTAGGTTTTCCTCTAGGATTTTTA